>NW_008619377.1:7167-51420 GCF_000691845.1 Merops nubicus | reverse complement strand
GCAGCAGAGTGCAGGCCCCAGTTTGCCATGACAGACCCCCACACCTGCTCTGCACAACATCGTGACCTGGAGCCATGGCAATGCTCCCAGTCAGAAAGCAGCGTATGCTGGTCCCACTTCAGCAGGGTGAGCTGCACCGTAGACTAACACTGTCAGTGAATTTTCTGCTGCAGTTCATCATTTCTTCTAGCTGGTGCAGAACATTGCGGGAAAATTATCTTTGTCTGCTGTTTTTCTTGGCCTGCTCACTCAGAACATGGAAAGTACCTGCAGCAGGGGTGACTTCTCAAGTTCATCCTCTAAATCTCTGAAAACAAAATGAGCTCAGATGGAGAAGAAAGAAGAAAGCATAGTTTAAGAATCCTAAGTCTGGGTAGCTGCAGACTGCTAAGCATTCTCTCTGTGTTAGTACTGCTAAACAAATAAATGCTTTTCACTCCTATGTACTTTGTACTGTGGAAACTTTTGATGTCTCTGTACTGGCCACTGTGGTTTGAAGCTGTGCCTCTGATTCAGATGGGGGTCACAAACCTAAGACCAATTGGACTGAATGATGCTCTCTTGAAGAACACAATAGAAACCAGACAGAGAAAACCAAAATTAAGTCAATGTCATTTTGTGTGTGTGTCTAAATTACACCTGCATATGCATTACAGAGTTAAGCCTTAAATTTGAAATTCTTCCATTTATTTCTTATTCCTACAAAGAAAAAAAATGAATGCTACATCAGGAATGCATATTTTTCTGGAGAGCACCTGTGCCTGCAGTTTCCAAAGATGTCCTGTATCTGCAGATGCCTCTTCATCTACACCAACCTGTGCCTTGTCTGAGAGAGTTCAGTAGATCTTACTGGAGTTTGTACACAGATACTAAAATTGAGATAAAATTTCACTTGTATTGCTGTTTTGATCAAGTTTCTCTCCATGACAGATTGTTACCTTTTCTGTTGGCTTTGTTACTCTATAGCTGGACACTGAAACATCAAATAGATCCATATGCTGGGTATCTCTGTTTGAGGTGAGCATTGGAGTGATTTGCCATGTAGATTGCCATAATTTTCAATGATACCTTTTGCGTTGCTCATTTACTTTTGCAGAACTCATTTGTTTTAGTAATTTTAGAGCCCACAGGAGTTGTTAAATAAGTATTTCAAAAATTTTTAAAAAGTGGACAACTGTGAAGTGGTAAAATTAAGTAACTTACCCAGCATCATACACAGAAGCAGAGAATCCAGTTCTGCAGAGCGACCTTCAGATTTCCCCTCTGATTTCCCCTTTTTATCTTCCTATGCTATCCTGCCTCATTTACAGCCCATCAGATGATCCTTGCACAGTTCGCTAGAGCAGTATCCATCCTGATAAAAACAAACAAACAAACCCCAAACAACTAAAAAACCCCACCAAACAAAATAAAAGCAATGTGATCAACTGAACTTTCTTTTTTATTTTTTTTTATTTTTTTTTAAATATGGACAATACAGTCTGTTTTTCCTTATCTTCATTTTTGGACTGTCTAAGCCATTTAAGAAATTTGTCCCTCAGTATTTAGCCTGAATCAAGCGTGCCTACAAAATAAAAGTTAGTTAAAAGGAAAACTACTGAAATTGGACCTTGCTCCTAGAAGACATGATACAACCTGGACAACAGGAAACACTGGAATGCAGCAGTCACTGCACCTGCTAAAGTTTGCCACCTCTGCAATGGAGCTGCCGGTTGCTGTGGCTCCACAAAGCAGTGCTATACAGATTTTTAGGGCAGGAAGCAAAAAAAAATATTATTTCTAAGGGAAGTCAGAGGTGCAATCAGGAGAGCTGGTGCTGAAGGCATCACTCTTGCATCAC
The DNA here is from genome assembly GCF_000691845.1 of Merops nubicus. Taxonomy (NCBI): domain Eukaryota; kingdom Metazoa; phylum Chordata; class Aves; order Coraciiformes; family Meropidae; genus Merops; species Merops nubicus. The sequence continues at coordinate 49,580 of NW_008619377.1, read as the reverse complement.
AGTACCTACACAGCACAGGAGGAAAACCCCAACAGTACAAGCAAGGACAGGACTGGCTTTAAGAGTCGCCCAGCTAAAAAGTTGGTAGGGGGAAGAAACAGGCTTCCCTCTCTCTTGCTGTCCTGCCAGGGGAAATGTAAATGGGAACAGGCTACTCCTCTACAGACTGAAAGTAGAGATTTATGGAACAGTTGATCCAGAACTTTATGAAACAGCAAGATAACTTTCAGAAATGCAGAAAGACCCATCTGTCTGTTGCCTTCTTAGCAAACTGGAAATTAAAGGATACTGTATAAGCTGAGGGAAAAGCTCAACGTTCTTCAGCAGAAAATTCAGCAGCTTCCAAATCACAGAAACCTTGGGAATACAGAAGGACTGAGGTCTGGGACCTTAAGAGGCCAGGGCAGAAAATAATGTCATCTCCTTTCAAGGGAAACTGTAAATAATATTTAGCATCTCCAAGCAGGCAAGTTCATAAGTGAGCTTGCCTGACTGTGGACTGGCTTCTTCTTCAACTTAGTATTCAGGAGAGAGAAGAATTGCCATAGCAACATTCCCATCTTCTGACATGTATCATGCAGATCATGTAGTCAAGGCAGCACAGCACCCTCTCACACATGTGCTCTGTGAACTTTTGTATTCCTGACAATATTAAAGAAAGAACTATGTCTCATGATTGACATACTTGCCTGTGTGTCTTTATGATTCCTTAAAAAAAATATGGAAATGCTTCCCTTCCCCCATCCTCCTCCTTTGAACTGTTTTCTCTTCTCCATCCCACTGAAATGATGAGAACAGCTCATGCCCCAGATCTGCAGATATACGTTCCTGACAGTAGTCCTACGCTATGCAAATGTGTAAACTGCAAAATGTAGAGGGTTTTAAAAAATTAAGTATATCCAGCAGAATCTAAATTCTGAGTAAAAGTGCTGAAAGGAACTAGAAATCTTCCAGCACCTGCATAATTAATGCTCTATTAAACAAAACCTTACAGTTTTTTTTTTGTTTGTTTGTTTTTGGTTTTTTTTTGTGTGTGTGTGCGTTTTTTTTTTTTTCTCTTTGGGTTAGTCTGAAATCTCCAGCCACACACACCAACCACACCTATGGCACATGTCAACATATAAGTTGCCCTATGCAGGAGCTGAGGTCACAAGCAGAGCAGAATACATTTAGAGCCAAGGTTTGGCTAACCCTGGGATGGCTTGGGCTACATGGACTTTGCGTGGCAGGAAAAGTACCACACGTTACACAGGGCTAAGCTGTGGGCCAGTACAAACAGAAGGCTGCAACTCTGTGCAGTAACACCACCTCTGTAACCCTGACAGCAGCAGCAGCAGCCAGGTGCTTGACTTCACCAGTGTTCTTGATTTAATTGTATCATGACCTACCCAGTGGACCTCTTTCTAAGCTTACCGCTGATTCAGTGGTGTGCCACCCTTCAAAAACTCCAACACTAGAAACGGTTGGAATATGATTATTCCACTACATATATGTGCCTCTAACTATGCCTATCTCCTCCCTGCCATTAGAAGTATCACTGTCACATGCCTATGTAGTTTTTTCCTCAGACCTAGGATTTTACACACTGTGTGCTGTCCTTGGCAGGATGCGTATGACACCATTTCTACATAAGGATTGGCCTCAGTAGCTCCTTCTCCAAGGAGTGGGCTCAAAAGCCTGCATAACTCTATGGCCTTGGCAAAGAGAGACCAAAACTTTGACTGAGTGCTTCTCTCTGGACTGGAGATGCACCTAGCTATTGTCAACTATGTGAGGTGATTTTTCTAACAGGTCAGTTTATCTTCTCTTGGTCTTCTTCTTTCTTATACAGCTCCCCAGACTGCAAAATGTTCCTGTTGGGTGTCGTAAGCTCCCACTGTCTATGCTAAGGGAGCTCCTTTGTATAATAATGGTCTGCTGGAGGCAAGCCACCTTCAGATGGTGACAGCTTTTCATATTACACTCCCATGTAACCCCCTTTCCCACTCCAGTTCCTATCCTCCCCACCACTGCTCTCCAATGTTTAGGGTCACTGTACAAGGCTTTGGTACCTTCCCTTCCCCAGGCAGGGTAAATGGAATTATGCTGTGGTCAGTATTGCTTAATGGTTCAGCTGCGATTACATCTCCTGTGAGCTCTTGAGCTTCACCCACGTTTGAGAGCCCTCCCTGCTTTTGTGTACTCCACAGCTGCTCTTTCCAAGAAATAACCATTCAAGAAATTCCTTCTTTATAACTTGGCCCATGGTGACTATTGGCCAGACAAGGTACAGGTAGCTGAGGTCCTCTGTTATCATGATTTTTGAAGCCTCTCTTAAGTATTGTGTGCTTAATTGCCTCTTCCTATTCTATGACTAATAGCACTCCTGCTCTGTTAAGCCACCTCTGGAGAAAATGGTTTGCAGCTTAATACCAGTAGCAGAAGAGGGGTGACCTCCTCCTCTTTTTTCCCATTGCATCTTTCAAGTGTGAACTTAGAAGCCAAATGGGGAACCATTATTAAAGTAGAACAATTTTTTTTTTTTTTTTTTTTTTTTTGCATAGTAAATAAGCGGAGACAATTATATGTAGAAAGGTAGCCAGGCACTGCTCTGCCTGCAAAATGAAACCTCCAGGGACGCAGGGCTGCAGATTGTCCCTGTCGCCATGGGCAGCACGGCCAGCAGCTCACCAGCCTTACTCCCAGGGGAAAAGTGGGAGCACAAGGAGCTGCCAGTTTGGAGTCATGGTGGAATTTCTGCCTGTGCCACGAAAGAGAGCTTTCACAGTGCCTGATTTCTTTCCATGTTAAGCATGTAACTGCCATTTAACATCTGACCTTTGTTTCTACAGAAGATCGTGTACAGGCCTGTGTGTACACCTGTGTGTGTGTGTATCTGTATTCACGTGTGTAACTGTTATAGATACATACAGCGGGCACTATCTGCATATTAAAAGAGCAAAGAGATATTATGTCCTAGTACTGACTGTACCACAGCAGTCTCTATATTTAGAATGCACTCTGTGGAGATACTTCTCCAGCCTAATGGGAGATGTTTGCTTTTTAATACACGACCTTCATATAAAATGCTGAACTTGGACTCCATGATAAGCTACAATATGAATTATATGAAAAAGATGCTATTTTACTTCTGGCTCATTTTACACAGCTCAAAGGAACAGCAGATACCTCCTCTGGTGGGCCACGAAGTCTGTGGCCTACCTTTCAAATTTCCGTACTGGCATTTATTGTGTTGAGTTTCAAATCCCTTTACAGCTGTGGTCTGAACAAGCGAAGGGCACTTAAGGGAACAAGAATGCAACTTTCTCATCTGGGTTACATTAAAATCCATTGATTTCCATCTGTTACTTGAACAAAACAGAGTGCATTTTTGATAAAAATAAAATTGCTTATTTTGGAGAATATACGTTAAATATATTTGATGTTTATGGTCTGTAAATTGGACAGTTCTGTTCTTCTTAGAGGTACTTAATAATACAAGAGGAAGTCACTATGCTGAAAAGACCTGTTTCCACTCTAAACACAAAAGGCTCTTTCATTTCATTACATCATTAGAAGCACTACAGAAAGCTTCCCACCTGCAAGTCCACTTGCCCCCTCATTCAGCAAAGCCCCCCGTGCTGAAAAGCAGCTCAGTGGGAGCACTGAGTTCAGCGCTCGCCTAAGCACTCTCCTGAGCAGATGTCAACAGCTAGATCTTTTTACTTTCTGGGCTCTTTTCAATTCCCCTTTGCTCCTCTTGCTTCAAAAAGAGCCGAGATCATCACCACTGTAGAAAGTTGACCAGTCAAAGCTGCAACTGCTTTTTTTTTTCCCCCTGGGACTTCTGCAATAGTCAACCCCCAGGTTTAATACCACAGTCAGACACGTGGAAGACACCTGCACTTTTTCAACATGTATGAACATGCTGGGCCCAATGTAACAGCCCAAATATATAATACAACTCCCAGGTTTCTTTCCTTCCCTGCAACACTTGCGACTCCGGTTTAAGTGGTTGGCTAGAGTGACATGTGAAGCTCTGAACCACAGGAACAGAGTGGAGCAGCTGGGATACCCTAGCAGAGATGACCTCTTCTACTAGCATGCACAGTGCTTTGGTTAGGAGCTTTCTTTTGCTGCTGCAGATGGAAAACACCTGTCACGAACATTTGGACCTGTTCACATGAAACATAAGAGCATTGAAAGACAGGATTAGCAGCATAACTTCTCCGAGGCTGCATTCAAAGGTGACCTCACCTCGCACATCTCCTACTGCTTGCTCCTTTGCTCTCAGGGCAGGAACACCAAACCTACCTCAGCGATGCTAACCTCAGGCTGATGGTCTCTTCAGGACTGTAACTCAAGTTTTAGATTACACATCCGTTCAGTCTAACAGTATTCGAGTCTTCAAAGGCTACCAAAGTGTGTATCAGAGCCTTGCTGACTGACCAATCTTCATAGAAAATAAAAGGTGAAGAAGAAATTGTTGTTAGGATTTGAAATAGTCTTGGAATAGCAAATTCAACAGGAAAAAATGAAATAAGAAATGTATGCCTTATATGCTGTCATTACAAACTACCACGTGGGAGCTTGCAGAATCGTCAGCCATTTTTCAGTCTGCTCACCGTGCCCAAGTGTTTTTCACATTGACTGATGGTGATTTAGCTAATATTAGTCATGTGGGCAGAGAAGCAAAGAATCAACTTAAAATTAGGAAAAATACTTGTCACTTTCCTTTAAAATAAAGCAGTCAACCGCTTCTATACAGAAACAGACAACTATGGTTTTATCACACACAAGCTAAATCATAGACTAAAATAATTTGATTTTGAAATTGTGGCAAAATTATGGCAATCTCTTTGTAACAGAGTGGTATGGGAACTGTGCATGTATGTTTTGGGGTAGCTAAATGCATGCAGAAAATGAGAATGAGCTTTCTAAAGCCACACAGGGGATACAGTCATACTGAATTTCACAGCAACTCTGTAACTAGAATTTCTAACCCGCCTTAAAAAAAAAAAAATCCCCCCTTTTTTTTGTGTTCTATACTAAGTCAAGAGAGTATCATTAAGATTGCAAAGTCAGGCAATCAAGAGTGAGGTAATGTCAGTATTAAGGCTGTCTGTTCAACCTTAATTTGGCCCCTTGTGAGTATGAATTATGATATTGCCTTTAATTAGATGATCACACAATATTTTTTCCTCTGCCTCAGTCATAACACATGATGGATGGTGCTCACTGAATGATGAAACTGTTTTTTCCTTGTTGTTCAAGGTGTGGCAGCCTGCCTTATTTACTGCATGTTATATTCCTCTCTGACAACAAAACTGATGTTTCCTTCATGGAGTTTTCTATGTGGTTTATCATTACAGCTATGATATACTCAACAAACATTAGTAATTTAATTTTAGTGCAGTCCTCAAGGGAAAAGGGAGGAGTTTTTTCATTTAGTTTATCCATCTAGAACCTATTCTCACTGCCAAGTTTTCATCAAAGCTTTTCTTCCTTCATAATATTTGGTCTAAGCAGCTGTATTTGCATTGGCTTCAGGGAGGTATTGACAATACACAGGAATCAAAGTCGGGGTCCCCATTCTGGTGTGTGTCATGAGTTGTCATGCCTGGAGAAGGTCAGCTGATCAGGAATGGGGGTTAAAATCCTGGTTATCCACAGGATGAATCATTCCCAAATTCAAAACACTTTGGAGAATTACCTGTGCACTACAGGGAAGTCCAGACATGTTTTCTCTAAAATTTGGACAAAACCTAAGAGATCTTCCCCATAAATTCAGAAGTGCTATTAACATAAATGCTCTTCTTCTTTCAAAGACCCAGTTCCACTGCAAGAAAAAAGTAGAGAAAAGTTTTCAGACTTTTTTTTTTTCCCCCCCCATGGATTTGTATTTGGAAATAGATGACTTGTTCTGACAAAAAGTTTTCCACCAAAAAAATAGTTCCCCCAAGAAAAATACCTTTCAGGGACAATATCAGCCAAGTTGGTTGAAATTTGGCAAATTTACAAGTGACTTTTACTTTAGTCATCATTCATCATCTTTCCTAAGAATGATGGATTGTGTAATTCTAAAGGGAATGAACACAGTCTAGAAGAGCGCTCTCTGGGTACACGGGCCCCTAAGTTATTTTTATCATGGCTCATACATCATAGGCTGGATTTAATGCCCTAAAATGTTTTTTACTTTAAATATGATGATTCAGAGCTCATAGGAGGTGGAGAACTTTTTGAGATCTGACAAGACAAATTGAGTTCAAACTTTGGAACACTATAAATTTCCACAAACCAAATGAAACCCACCACATTTTCTGCCACATATATTGCCTTTGGCTAATATGGCCAACCTCAAGGGCTTAACTGAGATCTAGAATTGGTAGTCAGTTGGGTTGGTTTTTTTTTGAGGTGCTGAATATTCACAAATATGAAGGATGACAATTTTAAATGTCCCTATGCTGTACCTGTGAAAGGGAGTCTTCTTTAATTTGGTCACCTACCTATGGATTCAGCTATGTAATTTTGATCTCTGATGTTTCTGTTCTCTTTATATTCTTACTATGTTTCCAGTGTCCCCTAGAATGAAATGGTATTAGAGGAAAAACTTAGCTTAAGCAGGTGCAAAACTTGCTGAGAAAGAGGAATCTTTCCATCAGCATCCACTTTTTGAGGTTTCAGCCATTCAGTGGTGCAATGAATATAGCACAGACCTTCAGTGTGCTCTAGAAGAATGTGTTCAGTTGTGTGACACTTTGGCATTTCTTATTTTTATTTAACACATTCTTTCCAACAGAATGAATTCTCAAATTCAGAGAAGGAAACAATCCCCGTGAAATAAAATAATTGCAAAAATGTCCTAGACTTAACAATAGATCACAAGTTATGCAAGTTCTCCAAAGGACAAACAAGTCAAGAGGGTTTGTGCCTTGGGCTTCCCACCTGAAGCCGCAGTTGATAATCTCTCACGGCGTGATGTCTGTTACTGCTGCTGCTGGAAAGTACAGCCAGGTTCCTCAGCACACTCACTGTCCACCAGTCCTTCCTCTCGTGTGGTACCACAGCTTTTGGAAGTGGTGACTTTAAACAGTTCCTAGTTCCCTTAATGTGACTGAATCCGTGTTCTCTTTCCTTCCTGAGTTTTGAATGCCTGCTGCAAGTAACAGACACCTTATCACCTCCAACAACAAACACCTATTACAATCAAGCCCTTGTCATCTGTGGATAGAGGAACCATGTTGCAGTATTACACCCTTACAACACCACACGGCTACATCTAATTTGCTTCCAGTTTCTGCTGGTTTTGTGTGTCCTGTCCTCTCCCTCTGTGGGACCACCAGAGGAACTCCTTCTTCATCTGGCTGATTATTTCCATGAACTTTCTGGTAGCTTGCCTAGCTCTGAAACCTTTGCCCCTCTGATCAATGAGTTAAAATTTACTGAGAGGACAGACAGACAAAGGTAGTAGTATCATCCAGAACCTTATTTTTGAAGAAAAGCAATCAAAAACCACATTGTTGAACTTGTGCACTGTTTCCTATAATACTGTCTATATAAATACATTAAAAAAAAAGCTGTCGAGGCACGTCATGAACTGCATGAGATCAGTTTCCCCCATAAATGTTCCAGAGCAGAAACATAGTTAAGTTGTATTACAACTCATACATCAGCTTCATACATATTAGAATACTCTACATGTGTTAAAATAAATACATCTAAATACACTAATGAATAAATACGTGATGTGGAGACCAAGACATTTTGATCTTAAAATTACTTTTTTATAAATAATTTCTTGCCAAATATTACTCCATTCACTTTAATTCTAGACAACTTTTCTGCCTACTAGAGTTCCTTCTTGACTGTCTGATGATTGAACAGAATCCTGTCAAGTTTAAATAATTGCTAGTATTTTGCAACTGAATTCCTAATACAAACAGGTATATGTTTAAACATTTGCTTACATGTCTTTCTGAAATAAGGCTTAAATACTCCCTCTGGTACAACACTAACTGCTCAGGCCATCCTTTGAGAACTTAAGACTTGAAAATGGAGGATGAGGTCTTGTACTGGGAAAATAAGAAAAATTATCATGTAGAAACAGTATCACCTACAGTTAACACTGTAGGAAAACCTGAAAATAAATCACTCAAATTACATCAATCCATCTAGAATTTCAAGAATCAGCATGGAGAAAGAAACACAGGGACAATTTGATCTTTATTTTGACATTTTTAAGAAATGCTGCATCATATTCAGATAGTCTAACACTGGAAATAAGATTTTACTGGACTGATAAAATTATTAACATGTACTATTTAAGGCAGCTGTTACATAGTGTTACATTAATATTTGAGTCAAATTGAATTCTTCTTCAGATACATTCATGCAATTAACTTCTACTGTATTTTTACACTGTACTTTGAAATAGTGTTGTTTTGTTTCCCCATATTAGACCTATCTGGTTAAGCTCTTCTCAAACAATACAGAGAAGGGACTCATTGTTCTTGGTGAAAGTGAAAAGATTTAATGACTTCATGATTTAATTACTTATTTGATGTATTAAATGCACATGGAGAATGCTGTGGAGATAAATATACATCTTATATGTGTATGTCACATGCAAACATGGAGAAGTAGGAACGGAGGTTGAAACATTATTATTGTTATTATTATTAGCTAAAATAATTTTCCCTCCATATAAACCGCAAAAGTATCCTTCCACTGAGCAGAGGGCCCTTTAAACTTCCTCCTTTCCAAAAGATTCCTCTCCATGCCAACTTCTGTTGGGAATGAGAAATCTTCGATGGAGCCATAAACAATCCTCCATGTTGCTTCAATTGTTCAATCCAATTTTGGCTTTTCTTTTCCTTCTTCAATACCTGAAAACATATGGAGAACAGTTTTTTCTTAATTGTCTCAATGAATAAAAATGAAGAGTTTACTTAGAAAGGTTTTTCTAATGCATTAATCTTCCTTCTCCTTTTACTGCTGCTGTTTCTCCCCTACTTGCTCATATGCTCCTCCATGTGTTACCTCACCTGCTGTGAACAAAAAGAGCATCTGCACCCCTGATGGCAGTGGTTGTCCAGAAACCAACCGCACAGTCCTCCCTCCCTCCGGACCATTTTCAGATCAGCCTCCTCCCCTGCCGCGGGCTCAGCCTCTGACGGCTGCAGGGGCCTGGGAACAGTTAGTTCCCTCACCTCCTCTGCTTACCTACAAGCAAATTAAAGTAGATGTTATTATAGCTGAAGCTAAGCAGCCACCTTTATTTGAAAGCAAGTTTTAAAAACTGTGTTTCAGAATTTGGGAACTTTACCCCCCCCCCGCCATTTCAATATTGGATTTTTAAATGTTTGCAAGTACACCTCTGCTTTTTCAGAGCACAAGAATGAAGAACCAATTCCTGTAGTAGGGTGCCTGCCTCTTCGTGCAATGGCCACGCCTTCCAGTAATACCAGGGAGGCTAAGCTGAGGGGAGGGCTCCTTAAAGAACTTATCCTTACTGCAGGACTTGTCTCTTTTCTCCGCTGAGCAAAGTCTGGGTCGGGCAGCAGACCGTGTTTTTTCTGGCAATGAAAACATTCAGCTATTTCATATGCCTGTTCCTGGACAATGAATTACTATTGGTATCTGACAACAGTATTGTTCTTCTGACTAAGCCCTCTCTGCCAGACATCTCAAATACAAATATTTCCTTTGGAGGTTTTCAGGCCTGCTGTATGCTGGAAGAGAAAGACTCCTGAGGACTGAGAAGCACCATTTGAGAATGCAAAACCCAGTCCCAGCTAAGATCACCTGCTAACGCAACATCCACATAGGCAGACGGTGGGTGCCCTGGAAGTGGATGAGGAAGCAGAGGTAATGGATTCCAGCTGGGAAGCAGCGCGACCCACGTGCGCGGGAACAGCCGGGCCTGCGCGCTGCCGGCGGCCCTGTGAGGAGCACAACGGCCCCGGGCGCTGCTGGCAAACCAGCCTCGTGGAGGAGCCACAGCTGAAGCTGTAACAACCAAAACAAAAGGCCGGGTCCAAAAGATTACAATGGGTTTATGAGGCTGCTCCAGAGCCAATCTTGAGTCTTCTGCTTTCTGCTGGAAGGAACTTTTCCAATAGTTTTAAATGAGCTGTTTTATTTGCTCTTTAAAAAGAGCCTCCTTCCTTTCTTCTGAAGCGCTCTACTGCAGATGCATCAAATAGTTTGGCAGGAACGCAGATACCCTCAAAACTGTGGACAGACACTGGCTTGTACAAAGGGCAAATTTTTCCTTGCCTACCATGTTTGTGGTTTAACTTGGAAAAACAAACTGCAAATCATTTTGTCAGTAGTGAGGTTTTATTTAATGCATCTCCAGAGGAAAAGGGAAAAGCTCCAAACCCAAAACAACCCCCTCTCACCCCAGAAATCTTCTCATGGCAGACTGCTTTGAGTAGCAAGCCTGCCACTCAAAAGCCCCTTTTAAATGTACGGTTTTCACATAATATTTTCCCGAGTCTCATATGGTGACAAACTGGCATTATTTTACATCTCTGCTGTTTGTGGTGTGCCTGCCATACGCTTCAGGTTAGGTTTTTGCAAAGTGTTTTGAGTGCAGCTAACCAGCAGGTGACTCGTGTAATTTTCTGGTTTGCAAGTGCCTGAGCCACAAAGGACTTTGGATCAATATTCCTTAACCAAATCAAGCAAATGATGGAGAGGATAATAAGGCCATGGTGAACCTTTAGCTCCTCTAGGGTGGAGGGCCACAAGAACCAGGGATTTTATTATGCATACTGTGGAATACTGAGGAAGATTTTCCACCATTTACTTATTCATGACTTGGTAAAAACATGATTCTTCACCACATTATTATTCTTCACACAGGACTTAGGTCAAATGAAATTATTCCTTGTGGCTGCCTTTTTTAGAAACTTATTCCCTGAATTAACTTAAATAAGTTAAATAGATGTGCATGTGACAGCAAACAGGACCAAAAGCCAGACTTGAACACTGTGCCCAATTATCACTGGTTCTAGAGCAAAAACAGAAAGACAGTTTACAGCCAGGTGCTAATAAGAGCAAACAGCAAGTAAAACTGCTTTGTGCTTCTGGCATTAGGTTCTGGAAGACTCGTTAGAAGAGATTTGTGGGTGCAATAAACTATCATGTGAATTTACAATGCATTAACCAGTGCACACCAAGTATCCCAAAAGGGGATGTAGGCTGCTTGTATTGTCCTGACGTGTTATGAGCCCAATGAATGTGATGATGGAATTCCCATGGAGCATGGAGTTCACTCCAGTTGCTATTTGCCACTGTTGTGATTATGAATGTTGTTTGCTTATTTCAAGCAATTTGGTAAATGAAAAACGTCTTTCATAGATTAAAGGAACCTACTTTTAATCCTGTGTTTGTCTTATTTTTGGTTTTCCTCTACTCAGCAAAGGGTGGCCTAGGCAGGGTAGGTGATGTTGAGTCTGTACAGCTACGTTTACCCTGCACTAAGGTGATCTCTCATTCCTATTATTTAACTGACATGAACATATCCATTTGCCTTGAGTAAATTAACAGCAGAAAACACCTAATCCCTGAAAATACTACAAAGTTATATTTTTATTTCTAAGTTTAAGCTTAACAGCATTCCCACAGAATGATACTTCATCTGCATTTAACGGGTTCATCAGCTAATCAGTAGGTTGTAAACCAAGTGGATCGTAAACCTCTCAGGCAATTGCCAACAGCTCTTAAATTAGTATTGGAAGTTATAAAAAAGAATACATATTCATAGCTCCTCATGCTCTCCAGCAGCCATTCTGTTCATCTGGGCTGCTTTTAAGAGCAAGCAAGCAAAATGTTTCAGTGGAACTTCTGTCATTCTCCTTTTTTTGAGCCAGCTTAAAACCTTCTTTACTTTAAGGGGAGCATATTCAAGTCCCGACGGTGTATTGCATATTCCTGAAACTATACTCACATTTTTGGGTATCCCAGATGTAGTTGTTCAGGACCTCTCCCACCAAGTAGAATATGTTAATTATTACAGTAACAGCTGCAAAAAAGATTATCTTGACACCTGGGCTGAGGTGCTCAAGCAGCGGGTACACCCACACTCCTGTAACGTGGTGAATCCAGCACACCCTGAAACAAAACAAAAATAACAAGTACTGACTCTTACAGTCCTGTTTTTCAAAAGTAGCTCGGGCTATAGGCTTGTATAGCTGCTGTAACCTGAAAAGCAGTTATTTGAAAGGACTGCAAGTTGCAACTGAACTGGAGCACCTGGATGACATCCACCCAAAACAGACATCACAAATGATGAAACTATGACTGATTTCCCACATTCTATTGTTTTTTTAAAATTAATATGAGCAGTTGGCCTATTTTCATGTTCTGATGTAGGCAGGTATTTCTTTGCTGCATTGGTATCTACAAAGAATACACCCCCCTTGTTTTGTGTGGCAGCATGGAAACTGCAGCACCCTCAGTTCCAAGCAGGATCTTTATCCAAAGAGCATTCAGGGTTTTCCACGCTCTCCTACAGAGCCCAACTCTCTGCTCTCTGCAGCAGCCTTCTGCCATTTTGTACATGCTTGTGTGTTTTTATTGCTTCTTCTTGCTACACTGCAAGCATTTCAGTTTTTGGGTTTGCAAGAAACATATGGTTCAGCTTCTCCTTGAGAGAGTAATTTCTTCAGCACCGTCAGTATTTTGGGTTGCTCCTCCTCTTCTTTCCGCTACCTGGTATCCTTACAAAAAAACTCCACCTCATCAGTGACATTTGGACCACCTCCACATTCAATATACAGTAAAGAAATAAGAATGAAGGTGGTTTTCTGGAAAGACAGAGGTTTTTAGCATTCAGCTACAGTGGAGATTGTTGATAGAGTAACCCAAGAGGCAGGGTGTCAGCTTTACTGCTGTGCAGCCTGAAGAACCACTTGAGCTGTGTGTGTGTGTTGTGTGTGACCCTCTAAAGAGACAGCTTCTGCACGGAGATCTGACATGGTGAACGGTGAGGTCAGAGGGAGCAGAGGGAGTCCATACATTCCAGTAGGTGGAAGCTCAGAAAACCAAATGCTGCCAACAACTGAGCAAACATCACAGAGGCTAACCAGGAAAAGTGCTCAGTGGAGGCAGGCTGGGGCCCGTGACCTGCTGGGTTGTCTTCAAGAATGTAAATCTCTTCCTTTCTGACCCAGCAATTTGAGAGAGAACCTCACAGTGAAGCACAGCTAGACAAGACTCAATAGCTGCACAGACTGTTACTGATGTGGATTTCCATGTCCATCTGATTTGCTTCACTTGCTGATGCTTCTATTTGTTTCAGGAAGACTTTTGATCACTAGATCAACGGCCACAGGCTCCTGAAGGGCAGAGACACAGAAATCCACCCAAAACTGTTACTATAAATGACTGTCACAGAGAGTACAGAATCCCTGTTTAACGACTCTCCATCACCCTGGAAATGTGCATGGTTGTCATAGCTTCCCTCCTCCTTAGAAGAGCTTTTATTACAGCCAAATCCTCAACAGTTGGACACTTCATGTAGGAATTTACATGTTTCAGTAAATTAATCTGCACAATCTAAATGCAGATTAAAAACTTTCTCCAAGTGACTTCATGCACAGAAAATGATCTCTGTACTTTACAGTTATTTTCCACAACATTCTTCTGTGCCAGAAGTAACCTGACAAGCTAAAAGCATCTATGAAAAACTAAAGGGTCTCTGTGTAACTTATGGTAACAGGGCATGCCACGTTCCTCTTGATCAAAGAAAAAGATGGGACAGTTGGGTGGAAGGTAATGGGATGTCCTCTGCTCCCAGTCTGGCTTAGCAGGGAGTGTCCATTATTGCCTAACAGCTTCAGTTTCATTTGCTTTTGTTTTATGACAATTCTGTGAAAAATGAGCTCCAAGGAAAAAGCTTGAAAAAAAGCCAGGGCTTCCTTTTCACTTATTTTCCCTGGTGTGATGAAATTGCCCAAGCACTACAAAACAGCCTTACAGAGGGACTTTTCAAGGGACCTTCTGAACTGTACCTATGTAGCCAGCTTCATGAACCAAGTACAAGTGGCATTTACTAGAATGCATTTATGCTGGAAAGAGGAAATATTTTCTAAATCCAACCAGTGAGTCACTGATGAGCTCCTGGATGCCAGCGATCTCTGGTTAGTCCAGAGTCTTTGAGTATAGGTTGTGCAGCCTGCTCCCTGCTGCCCAGCACAGGAGCACATTCATTGCCTGGTGACACTGCTCATGCTTTCAGTGTAGCTGCTGTACTCACTGTGGCCACGCCGTGGGAATTCCTGCTTTGAGGAGAAGAGGTACCAAGCACCACGTGGGGGACAATGGCCACAAACCCAAATGATCAGCCACGCTGATCTTCCTTGAAATGAGCTGTACCATGCTGCTCGCTACGTTGGGATGGAGTAATATCAGCCTTCTCTCCAGTGAGCAGTGACACTCTGACTGATCCTGCATTGTCTATGCCACAAACAGGAGCAGCAAAGGGATAACTGCTGCCATGGAAACCCTCACCTGATGGCCTTTCTTAGTGGGTTCCTTCCTGCTTGATGCCACGAAATAAAGGCTGATCAACCATAGGCATAAAGCTTCCACACAAGATTGCTGATTACTAATGTTAATGAATGCCTTCAACGTTGCAATTCTGGTAGTCGTTATTCCTGTCCAACCTCATTATTAGATAAGCACAGGGGAGCACGTGTTAAGATTTACTTAGAGTGCAAATCTAGATCCAATTTAAGACCCTGTTATTGAACAGGTATTGAAAAATGGGTCGTTTAGATAAAAATAAACTGAGGAGAAAAAGTTTAAGCTAAAACTGGACCGTCTGCTTTTGAGAAGATAAAATTAACTTGAATCTCCCTGTGTTTTGGTTCTGTGGCAGTCCATGTAGACATTGTGTGTTTTCAAGATGAATGTGTTACAGGTCATCGAGTTCATTTAACCATTTGTTATAACTGGTAAGAAAAGAAGGAACAGAAATTTTCACATATTGTATTAAAATGAAAATGTCTGTTTAAAAAAGTGGTGATTTGAAAAAAAAATTCAACAAGCTGGTGTAAAAATCAGAAAAAGCAATTTGAAAACACACACTGTTGCTTCTTTAAAAAAAAAAAACTGTCAAAAATTTGACTGTGTATCTGTTTTTAACTTCTAGTATGCAGTAGATGTTGTGTATCTCTCCTATTACAGTAATCAGGAGGAAACGAAAACAACACAGAGAAGATACACTCTTTGTCTCTAGATCTTTTGTTAATGGGGAAAAATAACTACAAAAAATTGTCAGACCCTTGTATGTTTTGTGCGCTCTGCCTGTTGCTTTCGCTAATGCAGTTGTTACAACAGCATGTGTAAACTCTGTCCTGGCAGAAACAAGCTCAACACGTGTATATAATGGCAGATAACCATGAGACCTGAAAGATTTTGCAATGGGAGACATTGCAGAAAATGGTTGCTCCTTCATGATGGCTGCTTTCAGCTACAGGAGTTTGAATATACTTGCACAGGCATCACAGCCTGAGAGCTTCCACCCATTTCCTGCGCAAGTTGAGCTCTTCAGTGAAATCTGCAGCCAAACAACAATCAGTACTACATGTTATGGAAACAGGAGCTACTAGATGAGGGGCTGTGTAACTTTTCAAGAGCAGTGAATGAGAGAACACAATAATAATGCATGTCATAAAATGGCTGAAGAGCCCCCAGTGCTCTTCCTCATAAGAGAAGAAGCACTTCAATGGAGCTCATGGACAATAAATTCCAACCTGACAATGGAAATATGTTTCTGCATGATACCTAATTAACCTCTGGAATGCTCTACCCTATCTTTCATTGATATATCATTGAAATCAAGATACTCAAAAAAGTTCTGAAGTATACAAGTTTGGAAGTCTACTTAGTCCACTCCTCTTATCTGGGCTGTATTATGCAACTCTAGCAAGCTTCTGAACTCAGGAGACTGTACAAGCAATAAGAATGTGTACAGCTGTGCTTAAGTTTAAAGAGCACAAGGTGTACAAACCATCAAGACTGAAGGATCCGAGCATCTACTTGTTGACATATGTTTGGGAAGAAAACTTCCCTTAGAGGCTGTTTATTCCAGAATGACTTGCTAAATCTTCTTCAGAAGCATCTGACATTAGCTACAGCTAGAGTCTGGATACATGACTATTCTGATCTACTATGGCAGTTCCTTTATGGCTACTTGCATCAGCAAACCCTTTTCCATGTCTTCTGTGCCATCTGGGTTCCCAATGACTGGCAGAAAGGAAGACAGAATCTTTGGTCCCAGAAATTCCTAGGCCAGTTCCCACTGTTGCTACTCTTTAGCAGACAACAGAACATGGGCATTTTCTATGATTGTATTTCACGGTCTTTTCTAGCATGACTCTCTTCCTTTTCCATAAAAGTGAGAACCTTGCCCAGAACTATTAAATTGTGAAATGTCTCCCAAAGGAGGTGATGGGCTTACAGCAGCTGAGTCATTCAAAACCTGAATGAACAAATCACTTGTGGTTATAGAGTAGGGACCAAGCCTGTGCTTTCAGAGGCAGAAGCACAATGACCCATACTAAATCTGTTATACTTTTGGTTTCCAATACCAAATGGCGTACAGCACATTTTCATAAATGTTTTATGTTTTTTCCTCTTCCCCCACTCCAAAAACACAGGACAGTTTGTTCTGCATATAATCAGAATTACTAAGATTTTAGGCATATTAAGTTGCTGGGATTCTTATAATATCACCCAGCCAAGCCTAAATCACCTGAAATATATATAGTTTTGAAATTTTAAAGACTAAAAAGTAGGTTTGATAAACAGTCACCAGTTAGGAAATAACAGATATTTTCTGGTCCTGTTCCGGTTTCTTACTCTGGATTCTTCTCCATTGATCTGAGTGGCGCTGAAAAATATGTAGGTCATTGGACTGTGCTCCTGGTATTGAGGGGGCTTATGCAGTCAGAAGAAGACAAGCCCTGGAAAACTGCAGCTGCAGATAACGTCCCATGCAAAACATACTCCGCACGAGATGGTGCTATCATCCTCTGGGATGAACAAAGCTTAGCAGACATTTGTGTTTATGTACAGGTAGCTAGAATGACAGAAACTGCAGATTTGCTGCAAGATGCTGTCATCTTTGGAAGTCATCTATTTTGATAAATAATATTTCATTTTAAATATAGTAATGGTTGCTATGCTTTCTTGAGCTGTATTTTAAGGAGCTGAAGAAGCAAGTGAGAATATATTATCTGTGCACGTCTTCTGCGATTGCACTATTGCTTTGACTGAAACACTGGAGGATGTGGAGGTGGAGGGGAGCCAGAATGTAACAGTCCATCATGGCTATGTCAGACCTAACAGGCTGAGGATCCATGCAGCCTCCTCTCGCTGAAAGCACTTCTGCTCTCCCACTCTCCTTCTGGGTCAGGCACAGGGGACGCTAATCTTCTCCTGGCCTACTTCTGCTGCTTCTACTTCTTCCTACTCTTTCCTGTTCTGACTTGCTCTGACTTCAACTCTTCTCCTCCTCTGCATTGTCTCATCTATCACCCACCTCTCCACCAGCCTTCCACTCTGATTTCAAAGCCTGTCTCTCTCTCTCTCCCTCTCAGTTTTTCCCACTTGCATGATTTCAGCTTTCAAGCTGCTGACCTCTGAGCTGCACATCTCCTTAGCCATTTGTCTTCTAACCCCTGGTTCTAGTTCATCCGTTTACTTGCCTGAAGGAATTTTCACTTGTTTTTTCCTCAACCACTGATTCCTCTGATATCTATTGAACTCCTATCCCCAGTGTTCACCTCCAAAAGCATCCCTTGCTACAGATCCTCAGCACATCCTATGACAGCCATGCTGTGTCTCTCCTGCTCCATTGGCACCAGCAACCTCAGAAATCCTTCTGGTTTGCCGATCCTGCCTTTCCTTATCAATACGGCTGTCAAGTCCTATCAAGACTCATGCTCTAACTCCACCTGTCTCTTATGCACTGTCCTAGCAGTGCACACAATCATCCCTTTGCCAACATCTGCTCTTTCTGCTCTTCCTCTCCTTCTATGGAGAATCACTAGTGGATATCCTACAGCAAAGGCTGACAGCATCGATCACAAATTCATTCCAAATGCTGTCTATTCCTTTCTGAAATTCATTTAAGAAAAAATCAGCAAATTACCCCATCTAAATGCTCTCCCTCATCAAATCTACAGAACTCTCCCAAAGTCACTTCAAGAGAAAATGTTTTCAAATGAAGGTTTAAAGGTGACTGAGCTCTTTAAATAGATTTATTAAAGAATGAAAGAATGAATCAAGTCCAAGCTTGGCACATGTGGAGGCAGCTCCTAGTTGATTTGAGATAGCAGCAGGAGAGCAGATCAGTCTTTTTTCTCCCAAATACGTAGCCCAGCATAACTAGAGCAGTGGAGTCAGGTTCTTCGGGTCTATTTTTTTGGCATCCTCAAGCACTCAAAAGCAGAGGGAACAAGAAAACCATTTTAAATAAACAAATTTGTCCCAGTTTATTTTAGGGACATATTAGGCTCTGATATTAGTTACCATGAGGTCATTCTTATTACAAGGAGCAACACTCTTCTGGCTTTCTTCTGCTCCTTGACAACCAACTCCATACACCCATTGGCAGTATTTTGTGGTAGTACTGGCAAGCTCTTGGGTTTTCTTTGCACTGTCTAGATTTAACAATTCAATACAAGCTGTGACCTTTTCAAGACATGCTAAATAAAGCCAATCGGCCTTTCCTGTCTTATCCCGTGGCCTTGATTCTGAAAGTCCATGTACGGTCTGCAACAAGCAATGCAAGTCTGCGAGTGCTCTGCCTGGGCACAGCTCCTTAAGAGCAAGGGAGAGCTCCCCCTCACAGAGAGCACATGAGCTGTGTGCCTCGACAAAGGCTATCTGATTGAAGTGAGAGAATGCAAAAAGAAGGAAGAAAAAAGTTTTATGTTTCTCAGATATCACCTCCGAATAATGCTTGGGGGATATTAAGTTCCTTAGCTATGCTCTTCCAACTTCAGTGATTCTATTCTGAATTGTTCGCCTTTTTTCTCATTTATCAAATATATATGATAAAAGCTTGCTATTCCACTGTCTCTTTCATCTGTAGAAGATTCAGAGAAATATGGAATAAAACAAGTTCTCCTCTATTTGAAGTTGAAAAAAATGCTCTAACAGAATGAAACCTAAATAATATCCTCCTATATGCTCCTTTACAGCACAAAGTGTGATATGATACATAAATCACATGGCACAGTAAGAAGGTTTCAGCTGAGGTGGGGAGAGAGTTCAAAATTCAAAGGCAAAACATAGAGAACACCTGATTCCCAAGTGTCTCCACTCTATACTTAGAGAGCTTCAGTGAAAACACTTCTGCTGAGAAGAAAATGATGTAGGGAGAAAGACAAATTCTCAAGCAGCAGATCCCTAACTTCTAGGTAAAAGACATGCGAACCAAGAAGCAAACTCCAGCAGGGTGCCCATGGACAACTAAAGGTACAAAGGAAGTAAGTTCCACTAGGCTCTGTGTAACTAGGCCATCTGCAGGTGTTGTCTCATTTTAATGCAGTGTGATGACCTTCAGGTGTCTAAACAGAACATCAACAAGGGCAGCAAATCCAAGTCAAATAACTTCAAACCTTCTAAGTGATTACTTCAATGTGGTCACCTAGCAGCAGGAAGATAGTGGACCTCAGCTCTGAAAGGTAGGCACAATCTGAGTGAGAGGGATGAAAAACCCCTCACTTTTCATACTTTCTGTTAGATTTTCCCAATCTTTGAATATAAAGTACATTGTATTGATATCATCAAGTCAAGATTTGGCTTGCAGCCTCAACCAAATCTTGGACAGATGCTTCAATAATGCTTGCAGGCTGAAGACATGCAGAACTTGCAGATGATGGCACAGTGTAGCTTGCGTCTGCATCCAGTCTTTCCCAAAGACCTACTTTTGTAAGAGTAAAAGGAGAAATGGACTTTAAGTGCAGAATTTAGCAGCAAGACCTTTAGGTTGGATAAGCAATTGTCTCAGAACTCTGTTCTGAACTCAATTTCTCAGTTGTGAGAAATCACAACTTGGAAGAAAGTCAGTCACTTGAGAGTAGCCCTGTCTGTTTTGAAAATAATGTATGTGTAGGCAAAACAGATAAACAGCAAAAGCAAAGGGAGATGATCGTAGGCTGTAACTGGGTATCTGCTTAGTAATTTCTTAAAGGAGAATCTTCTTCCCCTACTTTACTAGTCCTATAATTTCCTTTTGGTTGTAGGATGTAGCTGCACTGTAGTAGGCAGGATCAAGCCCAGTGAGTATCACACCAATACTGTAACATATTCCTGAAACATTTCAAGACACCTCTGGTTTCATTTCACTTGCAGAACGGTGTTGTTTCCATTTTCTACTTCTATTGAATACTACTGCATGTGTCTACGCAGATGATTTTGAGAAAACAGGAGTTGCTATAGGAGGTCAGATCGCAGGTACAGTAACTCTGCTAACCTGTCTGCGGGCACCTTTCAGAGGAAGGTGAAGAAATATTAGTTAGATGTTAATATATATGGTTCAAAAACCCCCAGAACTTTCTCCCGAAGGAATCATTATGTGCCTTTTTGCACAAGACTGTCCTTATCTTACAATTAAAAATATTATTTTTTTTTTTTTAAGAAGGATATGCATGTTTATAAAAGTAAATGGGAGAATGTGACTGTTGTTCTGGGACACAACACCCCACTTCATAGGGATTACTAGCATTTTAAGATGATCCAGTGTGCATGGATGTGTGTGAACAATGGCCTCTCTCACTGGACCGAAGGCCCAAGTTGCATACTGAAGCCTTATGACACTATTGCCTTCAACCTGTGTTCCTCTCTCATTAGTTTTATCCCACCTGGCTGGTGGAAAAAGCAGTATGATCCACAGTTTTGGAAAATATCTTCTTAGCTGAGGAAGGGTGTTGTGAGGTGAAAAGAAAGAAGTATGAGAAGCAAATGGGGTCATGCAATGTTTGCAAAAAGGATAGAGAATATATGGCATCAAATGAGCATTGTAAATAAAACAAAGTTTTAGTGAAAAATAAAATGCTAGAATGGCCCAAGCAAGTTAACTCTGGCATGGAGGTCAGGTGCTTGAAGAGAAACTACCCAAAGACTTAATTTAATGCTGCGTAAGAAAGGTTATGTCTGTTTTAGTTTGATTTTTCACAAACATTTTCATTTTTTAAAACAAACTGAGGAGTGTTTGGATTGCTGGCTTATTCTGTAATCAATTTTACAGAAAGAATTTATGAACTAGTAAAGAAATAAGACTGTGTTCTATCTTTTCTGTTGCTGCATAAATACTGATGCAGGAAATCATTTGCCTATTCTCAATTTTATTTGATAGAACAAAAACCCTAAGCAATAAAACTAAGGTCCAAGAAAAACATTTAGCTTGAAAAAAGGTTGAAAAATGTACCCTTGGAAAGACCACTGCTTACATGGGATTGTTCAACAAATTCCTGTTGTGTGAGGTTTGGCATATACTTTCTAAAAATATAAGCATCGAGGGAAGCCAGACAAAGCCCAGGTCTTGGACCAAATGAGGCATGCAGCGTGAATCTGTTAGCCATTAGATCCATAATGAAATATGTGCCCAAATTTAGCAGTACAACACCCCCCACACCACAATATGAAAACACCGTGTGTACAATCCTTACCATAAAATATAGCCAACAGCGAAGGTGCACACTGCAGCCAGTCCACAGCTCCTGCTGGGATACTGATGATGTGTTGTTCTCATCTCGATTAATACAAAGGGCAAAACTGTTGTATGCTGAAAAAAAAAACAAAAGCATCGGGAAAACCAGGTGATACCAATGATTCTCACTGCATTTCCATGCTAGTTCTACAATAGGAGACTTTATCACAAAACCCTGAAGACAGCTTCTTGATGGTTAGAAAGGCAAGGTCAAATGACTCTATAAAGCCAATCAATAAGCCAAACAGTGTCGTGGGTATAACTTCCAGTTGTTCAAGAGAGCAGAGGAAAACTGAACGAGCAGAACGTGCTTTTCTTTTTGTCCAGGAATCCAAGGCAGATACTCAGTGAATAAAAGTGGGATGTGGCATGAGGGGACATGGGTCCCAGTCCTTGGCCTTGCAGTTTGATCTTTGCCACATTACCTCAGTGATTTTGTCCATTCAAGTCAGGAGGTAACACGTCTGATTTTCAGAGACTCCAAGCACAAACAATGCCAAATGAAAGAATACAAATGCGGGTGTTTAATGCTTCTGAGAATTAGGTTTAAATGCATCTCAATCTGGGAACTTGAAAACAGGGGACATATTTTCAAATGATAGCCTCAATACCTCTGTTCCTCCATCTGTAAGACAGGAGCAATTATCTTCTTCAGAAAGGTGTTGTGAATCTTAATTCGTTAGTTGTGCAAAATGGTTTTAGATTCCCAAGTGAAACATATGAAAGCCAAAGCTGTAAAAACCATTTATCAGCCACTTGTCTTTATTTAGCTGCGAAACTCCTTATTTTGTCATTTTTCCATATACATTTCCTACATCGCCCCTTCTGAGAAGGTCTGTTCCTCCAATTAATGTCAGCAATGAAAAACTGCATCTAGCCTGCCCCCAACACTCGATGTCTAGATTTCAGAGTGCTGGCAGGCATGAAAATATACGTAAGTGAAGAACAAATGTTCCAGGAAATAAACTCCATAATTTCTGAATACACAGCTCACTGAGGCCCAGCGCTATCGGTGACTCCAACAACACACCCCGCCTTGCCACCAAGGGGACAAGTTATTGCTGGTGTCTAAAGGGAATTAACTTTGGTTGAGAGCTCGGCTCTGGGGCTTGTTGTGACAGTGAACTCTCCTGCTCAGCCCCCAGGGAAGTCTGCAGGTGCAAGCATTGCAAGGGCAGCCTAAACGCTACACCACCTCCAGTCCTTCCCCAAGCACTTGATCACCAAACAGGAAAGAAGGTTATGGCTTATGCTGCCCACGTTCTGCCATCAGATGTGTGCATGTAGTTTGGGGGGGATGGATTTATAAGTTTGTAATAAGCTATGCTGCAAACCCACACCGATCTTCACCAACATGAAAGAGAGGACAGGAATAGAGTAGAAGTATCCTTTTGTGGACAACAAATGAAAAAGAGAGGAAACAGACTGGGGTCTGAACCTTTAACAACTGCAAAGAAGGAAGAATTGTTTGCATGGGAAATGATAAGATAATGGAAATGCTCTGGCTCAGAGATGTAACATAATTTGAATTGGATAACTGCTCTGATTTTCAAAGCATTAGAAATTAATGACTAGCATTTGGATAATGTCAGGTGGATAATACAGCAGTTAGGGGAGCTTTCAATTTCTTCATCTTTTTTCATCTTGTTCAGCCCCCAACCCTCTAAATAGTATAAATCAGCATCAAGGGAATGCAAAGATGTTTTACATCTGGTTCGCAATAGAGGTGCCCAATATTAGATGAGAGGTCTATAAACTGGGCAGGACCTTCAGAGTCCATTAACAACGACTGGCAGCAAAGCAGGCCCTGGAGATTCACATGTACATCTTGCATCTGTATGGAAGAGGTCTCCAGACAGAGATCAGTACCTCACATTGTACAGCCCCCAAAGCAGGGTAGCTGGAGGCTGTGCAAAAGTCTCCTGCTCTGTCTCCATAGCCTCTTCAGAGAAAAAAAAAAAAAACAAACCACAAAAAACAGAAGACAACAGAGACTCTTAACACCAAGCCCCACCCCTGATATTCTCTGTATGATGTATTTTTGTGATCCAGTCACTTAGTCGATGGTTACAGAGCTTGTGTGCACTGTTTCTCAACTGAAGTGCTTACCACTTTAGATACTGCTTGTTGATGTGCTCTTCACTGGTAACAACTCAACAGCTTACCAATTAAAAAGTAGTTAAAATAATTTCAGCAATCACTCCTTTCCCTCCTCTCAGTTCCTGTGCTTACAGAATAAAATAGGTCATTATTTTCCTAAATTCTCCCTTCTGTTCTTTTCTAAAGGTAAGAGGGGAGCGGGGGGAGAGGAAGAGGCTAATGAGCTGTATCACTAAAGAGTTTGTGTATGAAATCCTGTTAGAAGTACAATGCAATTAAAAGTGTAAAGAGAAAGTCAGAGATGTGTATCTTTAATCTTAGTCTGCTATAGCAAGTGTTGATGCTACCTGCAAACACTGAGTTCCAGAGTACGAACTTTGCTTTAAAATGTTCTAGTGAAAATGCCACTCTAAAAAGTTGTTTCAGATGCTTTACACGAACTACAACCAAGAGAAAATTTCCCTTTCCTACATTTCAGCCCCTTCAAAATCCTTACATTAAAACCCACGAAATTTCATAGGCAGGCAGGGATACCTTCTGTCAAACAGTGCCAATTAAAACTCCAGT
The DNA here is from genome assembly GCF_000691845.1 of Merops nubicus. Lineage (NCBI taxonomy): Eukaryota > Metazoa > Chordata > Aves > Coraciiformes > Meropidae > Merops > Merops nubicus. The sequence continues at coordinate 25,198 of NW_008619377.1, read as the reverse complement.
GCTATAATTACAAAATCTTAAATCAGATTGACAGCTGGACTGAAGCCTAGCAAGGGTCAAATGTGCTTGGAGTGGGATCTTTCAGGGCTGCTGTGAAAGCTGCAGGGGGCCAGAAATTTCATACCCTCTGACGTTTCTGCTGTGTGATTTCTGAATAAACCTGGGCCAATAGGAATCTGAGCCTTAGAGAGAAAATACCATTACCTTCCTTGACCTGTTTGTTAAAGATCACACCATGCTGATCAATGATGCCTGGCTGGTATCTCCGGGCCCGACCCCTCTTACTTACTGGCAGGTTGAAGGTCAGCACAACATTTCTCACCTTGTTTGTCAGAACATGTCCAGGGGCTTACTTGAGGGAAGACTAAGGAACAGGGATTTTAAATGGTGAGGACGTTTGTAACGGCTTTCTGATAGTTGCTATTTTGCACCATCTAAAGTCTTTAAGAAAAGAGCAAATTTATAATTAAGAGTATAATGACTAGTATACTCTTATAATAGTAGTAAACTGCGCTAGCACTAGTAATCAACATTAACTTGATGAAGCACTTTTATTATGGACTAAGTATTTACACGCAAAGCTGCATTTTACCTGGACATCTCCCTCGGCTCCCACTGAGACCAGCTGCTCCTGTGGGACAGTTTTGCCTGTACAACTGTGCTGACACTGGAGATTTGTGCTGAAACACGTTAGGGATCAGCACGCCCTCCACCAGCCGGGCAGGCGACAGTCCCTGTGACCACATCACCCCAGCCCTGCCAGGGTACCAGTGAGGGAGCTAACGAACCCTTATCATTAGCAGAGACTCTCAGCTTGGGCTCAGTGACTTCATCTACTTGCAAGAAAACACACCCCATCAGCTTCTCCCACCATGACGGTGGGGCTACTTGCCACGGTGCCCTCCCAGCCACAAACCCCTGTTTCTCCAGAGTGCCAAGGCAGTGATCCTCAGGTGCAGTTTTCACCCCTCTCTGAGCACACCTTATGAGTTGAAGTGTGGCCATAACCCCCCATTACCTGGCCGCAGCATGGCCCTGCTCAGACCCCTTGTGCCCTCTCAGTGTCCCTGCAGCAGTAGAGGGAGCTTTGACAGATCTTTATGCTTGTCAGGTCTTCTAGCAAGTGCTGGTCTCTGCAGAGCAGCAAGCAGAAATTTCTTCCCCATTTTGTGTCCACCACATGGTCTTGCTTCCTAAACTCCCATCATCTGCAAGCAAAAAGAAATCTGGCTTGCCCAATCTTCAGCTACTGGTAATGATGCATGAAAACGGAAAGAAACCAGCCCGAGGCACAGAGTGTGGGTGAGTTTGCAAGAAGCAGAATCTCTGTTCCTTCATATGGAGAATCTGATCCAGAAAACACTCAAGAGATTGACTCCAAAGGAGCAACCTCTGAGTGAAGCTGAATTAGCACACATTGCAAAAAAAGCCACCCCAAGAGCTGCAGGTGGATTAATTCCTAGAACCACTGCTTCCTGAGAGAAACTGTTCATTAATTTCTTTTAAAGTTACTTTTAAAATACACACCACCTCCCACATGCTATCTATGTGCCTAATGACATTTGAGACTGGAAAATCACATTACAAATAGGCAGCACATCTGTAGTGTTGACTTGACAAGTTGAGCTTTGATGGAAAACTGTGCTTTCCCATTTTAGGTGTGTGCTACAATAGGTAGTTGTAAAAAAAAAGTATTTTATGCAAATCAGGTACATTAAGAATGAGTTCTGTAATAGTCTTTAGGCAAATTAAGTGCTTATTCTTGAAAGCCTGATTATATATATTTTATCTTCCAACCAGTAAGTGCTGCTTTTTTTAACATTATTTTCATCAGTACCTTACTTGGCCTTTTCTTCTCTCTCAACTGTGTTTTAAAGAGAATGTTAAAGCTTTTCAAAAGGTGCTAAACTGACAGCTTTGTGTACTGGTATCTTCTGTCCTTAGCACAAACATGTCAGCGCTATCTTCCCAAGTGACCCAGTCCTGATCTGCAGAGACTGTCCAGAACTACGTTTATGACAAAGAGCTCAGTCTAAAAAAGCATCTGCTTTCTCAGATGCCCACTCAGTATGCTAAAGTTCTGCAGGGATAGTAAATGTTGATTATAATTCACTTCAACCAACAGAAAACTGTGATTTTTTACTCAATTTGATCAGACCGGAAACTACAGGGTGTAGGACATTTCAGTTCAGTGGAAATACTGTGGACCTCTATTGAGAGGTCAGTGTGACACTGAGCCCACACTCTTAAGAGTCAGTGAAAGCTCAGTGACAAGAAAGGAGGCCTCATAGTTTTGATGTCACCAACACTTTCACTGATGGACTGTGAGCCTCCTGGAAGTGCTGGTGCTCCCTGGAACAAGAGGGCTGCAAATGAGTCTTCACCCACAGAACTTGTGCAGCCTGGGACCTGAAGGGCTGCATCAGCCTCCCAAAGCTACATCTGCGTTGCAGCCTCTGCCCTAGCAGGGGCAGCTGCTACAACATCTGCTGGGAAACTGCCCTGCAGCACATTGCCACCCTGCCTGAGACTTACGTGGGTACAAATTTGAAAGAGGTTCCTTTCTTTACACCCTGCTGTGTGAACTGCTGTGCAAACTGCTGTGTCTGCCGGCTGCTTCTGCTTTCTGTCTTTCTAAATTCCCCTATAAAATCTCGTTTCCATCAGTAGGATGTTAGATGTTACCCGTCACTTTTTTTTTTTTAATGAACTCACAACCAGATTAGGTGCTGTTAAACAGCTGCTGCATGTCAGAATGAGTGGAGCAATGTGTCTGCATCTCCTTCTTACCTCTCAGAGGTTTGTGCAGCACCTTGAGAGTAAAAGTTTTACCAAAACAATCAGCAAAATTACCTGTGCCCATTCCTCTTACTTCAAAATTTCTAGAGGTGTATTCACCTTAGAAACCAATACTAATAGGCCTAAAACCCCCTACAGTTGTAGACAGTGCCATTTGTAGAGTAATAGCAGTAATAAAGCTGCATTTTCCGCATGCTTCTAGCAGAGTAATGTGGGGAACCAGATCAGAAACTAGTAAAACAAGGGGCACGATTATGATTTACTCACTGAGAAACTTCTGAGAAAGAAACAGCTGGCAAGAGAGTATTTATGTGTCATCTGAAGGATGATACCTTCCACCAAGGCATCCTAATCCATAAAGAGAGCAGCAGGATATAAGAACTGGGTGCATAATAAATTGGAATCCTTGAGTGAGCCTGAGCCCTTCTGAGACTGAAAGTGCTTGTAGCACTTTTCCTCTTACAAATGAGAAATTATGACTATTAACTGAGACACACTGATGCACAGGATGCACTCCAAGGGAGCCACAGGCAGCTCATTAATTGTTATTGTAGGTTGGAGGGAGGAAGGAGCATTGTGTGATCTAAACAAAGACCAATACCCTATAATGCCACGAAACACACACGAGCCACAGATAACCATTTTCAATCAATGTAAGAGTGTAGCGTTTTTCAAAAAGAACACTTCCTCTTCAATTTTATCCCTTCTTTTCTGTAGATAAACACAGTATACGTGGCAGATCTGATTTAACAGGAATTGTATCGCTTTCTCCACACTTACCTAATGTAAGTGAATTTGTTCTCGTTGTTTCTGACAAATGCAGCACACACCATATACTGAAATAGCAGTGACAATCTGATCTCACCCCTATGACTGCACTAGTGTCAGAGAGGTTAAATATAGGTGTTAATCTACAGAAATTCCACAGTGCCAATCACTGAAGCACTTCAGCACCTCAAAAGCATTACTAAACATACTCTCACAGCAGCCCTGATCTATAGAGGCAAGACATCCTACCCTCATTCCGCAAGAGAGCAAGATGGAGATGGGTACCTCACTCAAGGTCATGTAGGGTAGCTATGAAGGAATGGAGAACCACATCATATTCCTCAGTTCCATCGCTGGTGTCAGCCTAAGATGAGCAAGCACGTATAGAGAAGTAACAAAAGTCTGGTATGAAAGCAAATCTACTCATTCAAGTTTATAGCTCTGAGACATCTTGGCCCCTTCAGCATCCCCTCAGGTGTTACCTTGATTGATCTTCTGTTCTGGTACCCCTCTGCTTTTGAAAGCTACTTCAATTGCCCCCCTCTGAGCTGTCTTGTATTTCTCCCACCTCAGCACTTGCTTCTTCAAGCTGCTTCCTTGCAGCTCCCATCCTACCAACCCAAGTGATGTCTCTGTGCCCTCCTGGCCTTGATTCAGCAGCTCCCAGGGCAATGCATCCTTGCTTCTGTCTTGGTCTCTTGGTTACTCTTTCAGTGACCACAGGTCCTCCTGACACCTCCTTCTGTATGGATTTGTATTTTGGCAGGCACAGATAATGCCTTAACTTGATGTATCAATATCTTAGCCACTTGGACTTGAAACAAGACGATGGTAGGGACAGGACAGAACATGGCACATCTGGTGTAGCAAAATTGTGCAAAACCAGTGCCATGTTGACAAGTGGAACAGTGTTGCTACATGTTGAGTTTTAACTTTGTATAATTCAATATAATAACAACTTTTAATGCATGTCACATATCCAGGTATTGTTATACACATGCAAAGTGCAGTGTCACACAAATCATCTCTCTCCTTTTTCTGGAATCCCTCAGTTAGGCTTTCCATTCCTTCTGTGCTGTGCCCAAACTCCACAGTCAGCTCCTGACAGTGTCCACTGCACTATCATTAGGAGACTTTTAAGATAAAAGAGAATCAACAATGCCCAGGTTCTGTGCACTCAGACACAGCTGAACAAACCCTCCAAACATCAACTTACTTTCCATCTCAAGTCCTTGTTTTTGTCCCAAAATCTTTAGAAAAACACATTGCTAACAATGTGGAACACAGACACACATACATCCTGCATAAAGATGTATCATCAATCGCAAGGTTAGGCAAAGTAATTTTTCTACATATTTTTTTTCTACATATTTTGTTCAGCTTATTTGCCTTTTATCAGTTAAACCATTTGCCCTAGAATTCCTGAAGCTACTATTTCCGAAAAGGTTTGTCTAAGAAAAGAAATACATTCTTGTCTCTTGAAATTATCCTTGAAATCAATGTTTATACATACACACACACACACACTTACACATATCACAGAGATTTAATTTGCACGAATGAATGTCGACTGTTTATGCAGGTCATGGTGAAAAAATGCTAGTAAAGTTGTTAAGCCTTATGCATTCTTAATACAAAAATCAAGAAAGAAAGCTTGCAGATGTATTTTAGTGATGGTTTAAAACAGTTTTACTCATACAGAGAAAAGTATTCCTCTCCTTGAAAAGCCATCTTCTTCCATATCATGAGTCTAATTGCACAGGCCTCAAAAGGAGAAAATAATTTTTATCAATATGTTTTCTAAAGCTCATTAACTGACTTGAAAAGTTTATCTCTACATAAAATGTGTCTTGTTAAATTCTAACATCTGGCAGTCTCCCAGGGCTAGCACTAAGGCTTTCAGAGAAGGATATTTTTGGCTGCATGACAGCCAAAGTATCTTCTTTCTAACCTGAAGACATTGGACTTTGAATCTGTCACTGGTCCAGGACTGAATATTGCTTGTCCTGGGCTTTGGGCCAGTATAATTTGGGGAAAGAAATTCCACATTTGGGAAAATCAAGCAACCATTATTTGGCAGTTTCTTTTTCAAATGGTGGCTCTTCGAGGCTATTCAGAAATTTAAAATCTTGGAAGTGGTTACCGAGGAGGTGGATTTATTGGGTGTTGTGCAGGTGAGGTAGCCAAAGGTCAAACTTTGGTCTATCGCATGGTGATTGCAGCTATCTGCAATTTACTTCAAACAATTTATCTCTCAGACCTTGCCATTTAATCGTTTCTTCATATTATATTATACGCGCAAACTCCTTTAATAAATAACTCTAGAGGATGCAAATTCCTAAGCCTTTTTGTTCTCCTACTACAAAAAGCAGCAGCAGACTGATGTGAGCGTGATCTCTACTGCACCCAGCCATCTGTCTGTAACCAGTTTTGCCTGACGTGCACTGCCCTTACCCCTTCCGAGCAGCGTGCGCTCCACCGTCAGGAAGAGGTGCATGAGGGAAGAGCTTCCCAGGCAACAGCGAGTATGGCCAAAGTGCTCCCCCAGCATCGCCTCCGCACCCCTCCAGCCTCTGCGTGGGCGCAGGGCCAGGCTGTGTGCCAGCAGATGGACACTGGCAGCCACTGCCAAGTCACCTCGTGACGAGCCGTGGCCAGGCACCAAAGCAGCTCTCAAGCCCTGCACCCGGCTTTGCTGATGGCACCAGCCGCAGGAAAAAACACACTGCTGGTCTTGCACTCTCTGCTCAGGAAGCAGAAGCCTGGCCGAGGCAGGGTCTAGAGGCACCACAGGATTAGTAAGGCCAGGGACGGTGTGCTTTCAGTGGGTGGGGAAGGCACCAGCATGTGCTGGGTTGCGGGGAAGAGAGGGTATGGGGTGGAGGTGTAAGGGAGGCAGGAGGCATGGGCTGGGGTCCTCCATTTGTTGAGAAGCAGATGGGGCAGCAGATATGGTTGGAGAACTTGCTGACAGCAGAAATGAGGTTGTGCGGGAAGGCAGGGGAAGAAGGATAGAGGTGCAGCCCTGCTTATGTGTCTCCTAGAGCTCCCTCTCTTCTGCAAAGAAGGGACTTAAGCAAACAAGGCTGAGGAACATCCTGGACCGAGGCCTTCTGTCACGAAAACACATTGACATTTCCTACTTGTTTTACCCACTATATGACATACTTTATTTAGGAGAATCATTCACCTTCAAATGCAATTAGTTCTAAATGCTATTGTTCATGCTAAAACAATTGTTATTTTGATTGATAGTAAAAGGCTACAAACCACAGCAAAGGCAGCATCATCAGACACAGAGACATTACAAAATCTATAACCTGACCCTTTAAAACCTGACTTGAATCATCAGATTTGACTTATGAGACTAGTTACAATAGTGCTTCATGCAAAAAGCATTAGGTTAATGCTGGATCAGGCCAAGTTGCCGAACACACCCTGGCATAATTAATCAAGAATATTTCAAAACCAGATCGCCTCCAAGAGGTTATTGATTTCCTGTCACGACACGTTTTCCTCATGAGGTGCTACAATGTTATGTATCTGCGATGTGCTGGCGTGTATTTTTCAGTGACTAAGCCTTGATCTATCTTCCTGGACTCCTGCCACTGGTGCATTGACATCTGCAACTACTCATGTTTGACAGTCTCATGCACGAGCTATGTGGCTTCCAACTTGGATGGGATTAGTATAGGAGACTTTCTGAATACTTCATATGTAATTGAAAGCAGATAAATACAAGGGTCTCGAGAGGGTGGCATATACAAATGGAATCACATTAAATCATGTGTATACCTGCTTAGATTGAGAAAGATCTCAGTGTTAGCCAGTATAGTATGCAGGAAAGTGTTTGCCCTTGTTCTTAAATATGTATGAATCCTGATAACGTCACATCTTTCTAAAATCCAGATATGCTGTGTGTCTGGAGTGTGGTTTAGACAAGCATGCAAAAGTACACAGTTGGGGAGAAGGGTGCAGGAAGAGGGAACGTGTTTGGAGACTGGCAGGTGTTTTGCCTTTCATCCATGCTTGAACTAAGGCAGATTCATGTCTTCTGTGAACCATCCCTGCCAGGTGATGAGAGCTGAAGACAAACTACACATCATGTAACTCAAGATTATACTGTTAGTGTCAAATGTCAGCCAGTAAGAAATGTTTTCTTGCAGAGCAAAATTCAACCACATTCCTTACATAGAGCACATTTCTATTTACTTTTTTTTTTTTCAGTAAATGTGGGCATTGATATCTTAATCTGTAGATGTATTTCTGTACATATTTACCGAATATTGTAAAATGGAGGATGTAAATACAACTGACGTTAACACTGCTATACAGAGTTTATCTTTCACATTTCCTTACATTTTGGATTTTGAACTCTGCAAGCACACGTAATCTTGCCTAAATGCAGATAATGCAGAGCTCGATAAACCTTTTACTGGGAAATGGCCTGATACTTCCTGCTGTCAAATAGCTGTTTGAGGATTGCAGCGATGGGCAACGTATGAGTATGACAGGAGGACCGCGACAGTGAACATACGTGATATCAAAGGGCTCTGAGACGATCAGGTTGCAGTGGAGCTGTGATATCCACAGTATCAAAGCTATGGCCTTATCTGGGTTGTCTTGTGGAGTCTGACCCAATTTCTTCTGTTCAGCCTAACCTTGATACGCCTGTCTTTGCTTCCTTCACTAACAGCTCCATCCCCAGACAGGCTGATCTCACTGAGCTATCAGTGACCTGCATGGCTTTTCTATTTCAGACGTGAAAAAGGAAGAAAAGCTGCAGATGAGATGTGATTCCTCTTACCACATGGTAGCATTTTTCCTAGCATGGAGAAGAGCAGAACTGTCAGGTATGTAAGGTCATTGGTTCCTGGGAGAGAAGTAGATGAGTGGGAAGGTTGAAATGGGATGAATGGTCTCATGTCTCATACTCTGGAGATCCATGAAGGAAAGAGGTCTTCTTAGTCTGTCTGGTGTCCTAGCTACTGTCACAGAATGAAGTCCTGAAAGACTTCTGTTCCAGCCTCCCAGCAACAGAAATCAGCCCAGGACTGAGGTAGTTAATGTCAGGTACCCCTTGGTGTCTGTCCCAGGACCCTGCTAAATGGGGTCTGACAAGTTAGTAAGTTTGATGATACCTGTAGTATCATGATGCATTTTTCTGGTACTAGAAAATGTATCTATATTCCTCTATGGCCACAGGGATTCATGATAAAATTTCTTTTGCAGCACTGGCTCATAACTCTGTCATCTGTAAAGTTCTGCCATGTATCCTTCAGCTGATCTGATCTCTTCTGTGTTGGAGGATGGATGCCAGTATTGGGACTGAGGTCACCCACATATGTAAATGGTTCATGACACTTTTTCTTTAAATGTAAGAAATATCTTTTTTAACTGTGAGGGTAATCAAATGCTGAAAGTGGTTGCCCAGAGAGGTTGTGGAGTCTCCATCCTTGGTGATACTCAAAACCTGACTGGCCACCATCCTAGCCCACTGGTTCTAGCTGACCTTGCCTGAGCAGGGGGGCTTGACCAGACAATCTCCATGGGTGCCTTCCCACCTCAGCAACTCCATGATTCTATGATGCTATGTCCTTAAGTGCCTGGTTGTTATGGTCACTGACCTGTATATCCAGTCTTGTCAGTCCTCTGTAACTCTTCTTCCATCTCCGCTCCCTGGCCAAGGTTGGGTCTGTAAAAAGTTGCCACATTTTTTTATGGTCTTTGATACCATCCGCTTGGTTCTCTGGGATGAGAGCAGAAAAGGAGACCTGTACCACTCTGACCTGCAGTATTTCCACTCTGTGCACTTTGGAAGTCTCTTGTTCAGACTCTCAAGAGTATTTTCTAAATAGCCCTGTAACTGTCACAGTTTTGTAGCTGAGGAACAGAGAGACAACAGGAAGGCCCTAGTTCTACATGTGGTTTCCTCATTGTTAATGGTCCCATTCTGTGTGAATGTGTGCTTGAGGTGGAAGATTATGGAAATGACTTTCATGTAGGAATGGACTGGCTAGTTAATAGACAGATTTCCTAATATTACCTATAACATTGTTCTGCCGGAACTGAAAAACTCACAAGCGACTACAAGTGTAAAAATTGCTGAATAGACCCTTAAAAAAAGGAACATGACTATAAATGTGCCACTGAAGAGGGATAACAGTGATGCTGAGCTGCCTGAAACTATCTGATCAGCAGAAGCCTTATACTGGAGAATGACATCTGTTTGGAAGGGGAAAATACAGGTTTAATTAAGAGCACTCCAACTCCACAGCAGTGACATTTTCCACTGGGAGGAAGCAACAAGAATAACCTCGCTGCTAAGGGAAAGACCAGTGAACTGCCTCAATCACACCCAGCTGCACTGCAGGTGTGGGAGCCACCATGGTGGGGCTACATGGTGCAGGAAGCTGGGTGAGAGAAGGAGAACTCTTGAAAACAGCAGCCTAGCTGAGAAACATTGGTTAGGGATTCCATCTTGAGAACTGGAGCTGCAGCCACCTCAGCTGCACTGACTGCAAGAGAGGCTTGCTCAGATCTGGGGCTGTGTCAAGCCAGGACAATAAAGTGTAAGGAGCCCACGGTGCAGACAGCAAGGATGGCAGCTACTCTTTCGTGTCTGAGGAGAAGGACTGAGTTAAGGGCATTGCAAGGGCATGCCAGAAGGAGAAGAGACGTACCTGATGCAGTTGGTTTATTCACTACAGGCTTCCCCATGGTATTTTTTTCCCCACCAGTCAGGTTGTCTTTGCTTTAAGGCCTTGGAGCCACTGCTAGCAAGCAGTTAAGCACTGCTTCTTAGGGGCACCCACCCAAGTGGGCAGTTTGCTTCTGCAAGTTCCTAGGTGGAGTGTGGTGCCAATGTTATTTTCAGCACGAATACCTACGTGGTTGACTCTGGCCTGTCTGACGGGCAGCAGTGCTGGGTAGAGGGTACATAATGTACGCCCATGCCAGACCATGTCCTTGGCCCCCTTGTTTCTCCTCTGCTGCTTTTGCTGCATTCTTACTGCATTACTAAACTCTGTATTGGCATTTCTGCAGAAGGTACCTAGCAGGAGACTGGTATTAGCATTTTAATTACTTGACCTCTTGGCGTATCTTGTTGAGTAGTCTTCTTTAGCACTGTAACCAACTTCTTAGTGCTCTCCACTACTGAACAAAATTAAAACATAAGAAAAAGCTTGCTGCACTGACAAAATGTGCAAGAGCAGCGGAACTGCTCGAAAAAACTTGAAACTGTATTATGGTTCTTAGATAAATCCTAAACTTTAAACAGCTATCTCTAGTACGTGCTTCAGCGCGTTAACATTGCTCTCTCATCTCAGAAGTATCACTTCTGATTTTGCCATTTTATTGAAAAAAAAAGAGCAAAATAAAACCAAAATCCCAGACTTCTAGCAAACTGGGATGAAAAGTGCATTAAGAGACCCTTGGTAACTCAGAGTCACTATGGGATCAGCAAGGATTACCATAGTATAACTCCTTCTGATAGTGGCATTAGTCTTACTTTATTAATAATTAAAATACGTTCTGTCAGTATGCTTTAGCAAAACTCCAATTAACCCTTATAATATTTCTGTGAGACAGTAGCGGGAAAAAAACTCAATTCTCTTTCAGTAAAGAAGTGCACATAAAGAAAGAAAAAGCATCTTGTCTAAACCAAGGTGACAGGCAACAAGTGATGGATTTAGTACTGGAATGTGGGTGTTGGTGATGCCTTTGACTGGGCTCAGCTCACATCACCACACCACATCCCTGAGGTCAAACTCAGAACAGTCCTGGTGGCTACTTAAGGGCTTTAATGTACTGCCTCATATGTTCATGGCAGCAGGAGAAGAAAACCATGTGGATAAAAGCCAGTAGTTTAGGTACCAAATCAAAGCAGATTATTTCAAAACTTTTTATTAAATGTGAGCCCATCTGCTTCTCCAAATGTCAATGTAGACATGCTAGAGGGAACACAAAATGGCCAGAGGAATACTTCTGCTGTTGCCTGTGGAATGTATTCTTATTCTGACCCCTCTCTGCTGGTGAAAGCAGAGAGCAACTTGGGGCTTAAAACTAATAGACTTTAGCTTCAGGGCAACTTTAGACAGGGTCCAGGAATCTGAGCCCAGGCTTAACAGCATGCATCCCAGTGACTCATACTGTTGAGATTCAAGGATTCATGGTATGCCTTCAGCTAGGCATATCTTGGGAAGCAGAAAGGATGCAGTAGTAGGTTAGGGAGCCAGGAACATCACAATAATATTTGGGAAGGAGATCCTGTACTGTTTCAAATCTCCCCTTCCCAGGAAAAGTCAACACCACATTTAAGAATAGCCTCAAGTCTAAAGAAGCTAACAGAGACTATACTTTGGTCTCCTCCTCCAGTCTGCCTTCAGATGGGATCAAGGGGCTGAAATGGCCCTAGCAACATTAGTGGATGACCTCATGGTGGCTATGGACATACTACAAACCTCTCTACCACAACTGCTGTTTAAACAAATACTCACTCTGTCTCTCCCACACAACAGCTGGGAACCTGGCAAACCAACCAGCCTCTAGCACTCCTGTAAAGCTAGGAAGAACTATCTGTCTTTTAAAGAGAACCAAGTTATAAAAGCTCTAAATTATTTGCACACCGTATCTAAGAGGCAGCACTAAGAACTGTGCCCTGATCCTTCAGGAAACCTTCCCCACTGATCCTTCTCCTCTACTGGTAGCTGAGACACAAGCTCCTTCCTCCAGGCAGAGGGTTGTCCCTCCATGCTGGGGAGAATGAGCCTGTGGTGGGGCATGGGGGCACTCAGCTGAGCCCTGTGGCACAGCTGGCTGCTGGTGACCCAAGAGCCTAATGCTGCAACTCCTTCGTTCACCCAAGCAGAACTTTAGGAGCTCTCTACTGTCCATCCCCCAGTGTACTTACACGTGATGGACTGTTTCGACCAAAAAGCGGAGGGGCCTTCTCACTCTGCATCCATGAGAAGTCTAGAGGTCTCCTCTAGACCTTTAAATCTGTCTGAGAGTTCTGGTATTAAATCAATTGCTAACAGCTGCTTTTGTGGGGGGAAGGTTAATACAAAAATCTTTTACTTTTGAGAAATGAAAACGATGTGGATTTAGGCTTTTTTTTTTAATCTTTAAAGAAAAAAAATAATTCTTGATTTCTCCCTTAAAAATAAGAAAATAATTTAATTATTTATTTAATTCAATCAGAAAAGCCATTTTTCATTAAAAAGTAGTCTGAGTTTAATATGTGACCAGCTCTGGTGGTAAAGTAATTGGTCAGTGATGTTGAAAAATGTCCCAATGTCTACTAGAATTCCCTTGTGAAGAACAGATGCATCTAGTGAGACTGAAATATAGTTCAAATAGGAGAAAATATCTGGAAGATCTTGCTAAAAGTAATTTTTCATCAAGGACATTAGCACTCTATTTGTCAAAGTGTTCAGAAAGCTCCTTAACTGCTGGACTCATTGCTAATGCTTCTGCCTCTGTTGGGACAGTAATAATCTCCCGTTTAAAAGGAAGCCACATTCTTTTATTTTGGGTGAGGATTTGCAAATGGCAGTCTATTCATTCATTTATCAACTCCAGATGTATTTAATAGTCTTTCAAATTGAAAGTGGGGAAACAAAAATTAGATTAATTGTAATATGGCAACACTCTTCAGTACATTATACCACACTTTCTGCTCTCTTGAGGACTCCTAAATCACTTTAACTATCATTTTGGTGCCATTTCGGTTGTATTAAGAGCAGGGAAACCTCCAGCCCTGACTTCATTTGGAATGAGCCACTACCACCTGAAGTGTTCTTTCTCTTCCTATGTTTCACCCGCCTGTCCTCTATAAAATCCCTCTTTCCCCTTCTGCTTCCAGCCGCCCAGTGCCTGGATGCTGCTTTGCTTCTCCCTTCTCTCTCCACCTGTGCTGCAGTGTGAAGATGGGTGTTAACAAGGGCTTCATCAATGGATGTCCTGTCTGGCCTTTGGTAGGGAAGAAATTCCCCAGCCTGACCTGTCTTCCTTCTCTATGCTCTGTTCCAGTACCAGACCATTCACAGCCACAGCAGGAGGCAGGCTTTCTACAGACAGTGCAGCTAGGAAGCTCTCCAAGGAGGATAGCTCATGAAGTCGGATAAAAAGCATTCTTGGTTAAGGATGTTCAAGTTTAAAATGTGGAGTGGGAGAAAAGTAAATGAACCACATCACTGGTATTTTTAACACTGTGAAAGGCAGTAATTTCCCAGTCTTGTAAGGACAGCAAAAAAGGAAGCACTCGCAAACCCAAACCAACCAAGCACCCAGAGCTCAGGGAACATAAAGGGGGAAGGCAAAATGCAGAGGCCATTAAAGACAATGCATTGCACGTCACAAGTGCCAGTTATTGCTATTAATATGGCACAAACTATTCATGCACCCTGCCTATTTCTCAGTGAGAGAAAGACAACTTACCTTGCACCTTGAGCAGGCATGTGTGGAGCAAAAGCTTTCAGAGAGATGTAACAAAGCACATGGAGAGCTTGTAAGTCAAAGTACACTCTGTAAACTGACATTACAGAAGAGAATAGATGGAGAAAAACTTTCTTAAGTTCTCTTAGCAGTTCCTTAGGAGCCTAATCCTTTAGCATAAGGAAACAGTCCTTCTTCTAAGGAACTGAAAAATATTTGTTTTACTGATTGCTTTAGTAGAGATGTAAGTTTTGGGAATCTGAAATTGCAAGACAAAAGCTCAGCACTGCTAATGATATTTGTGTAGGATGTATATATCAGCACGGAGGCTGCCACAGGCTGAATATGTAACACACAGCCTGTGTATTTCAAAGAGAAGATGTACAGCTTTCCAGCATTTTCTCATTTCCGTTTAAGCTCTTCATTCTTTCTTCATCTTAAAGACAGAAACATGAGGAAAGTCTCTGGATATCACTTTTCCTTTGCATTTGCTGACTTTAAAAAAGGAAAATCATGGGGAGAAGGACAAAATGGGAGGAAGAAATAAAGGTAAAAATCCAAACCAGTGAAGTTTAAGTTTTGATAAAATAAATCATATCTAAACAACAATTATGAAACAGAAGGTTCTATATGAAGATAAATGTTTATTTTTTGTTTGAAATAGTTTTTAATTATTCTATTCAGCTTTTCATACCTTCCACCTGTAAAGTGCTAATCAGTACAAAATTTTAAAATTCATCACGTTACATAATGCACTTTAATTATGTACCTTATTAATGTACTTTAATAACAACCATATATAGATACATGAGTGTATCTGGCACATATAAAACTCCTACCATTTTAAACCTAAGATAATAGCTACCTTAAAATGTCATGCACCTGCAAAATAACACAGGCATGGATGTATGAGAGCTACATGGATCTTCTTAAGATCCTGATGAGGTATTTTGGTTCCTTGAAGCACGCCACCTCTTTGTAATATTTTCAGAAACAAATCTGTTTTAAGTTTTTGTTAAAGCCTCCATGCAACCACCCAGTAATTCTACATGTCTTCTGAAAGGTGAATTATTCTCAAGGTTTCCACTCAAAGATGAAGGCCTCTAAAATTCACTCTATTTTTCCTCCTCTCTTTTCATTGTGTTTGAATTCTGATGTTTGTTTGCTGAAAGGATGAGTTAACTCAGAGGCAGCGCTACTGTATTTTACCTGCCTAAAGAATGGCCAGCAAGGAGGTCTTGTTCAATCTCCCTCAAAGTTGTGTTGCCATAATATTGTATTGCATATGACACAGTCACATAACTCTTACAGTCCACATACAAATGGAAATGATGTTGCCAATTCTATGTCTCAAATAATCTTTTTCACAATGACTAGATTACCTAAAACCACTTAGATAACCTTCATGCAGTTTAGACATACAAGAGAATTTAGCATAACCAGAGTTTTTTTGCCACATGTTATTTTTTAACACTTCCTCCTATGAATCCTAAACCACTTTTTGTTATTCATCTCACTAACCATTCATGGATGAATGGCAATTGCTGAATGTCTTAGAAACAACACCTTGAAAATGTCATTCAAATAAATTTTTCAACAGCATGAGAGGCTAGGAGGTAATTCACACTTCTTTTATAATAATATTCTATAAGAGGTACTGTAGTCATCTGCCTTCCCACCACCCCCTCCAAAAGTAAAGGATTATAAATTCACTCTGATTTAGTGCAGCCAAATGTACCAGGCAGAGAAAAACACTGCAGACAGAATATGCTATTAAGACTAGTAAAATACAAGAAAAGCCTCCTCCATTACTGCCCCAAAACTAACCTGTTCCTCACAGCTCAGCAAAAGTATGTGGGAAGAACTCTGCAAGGCAGATCTGGAAAATGTCTTTCCTTATGAAAAGAGCATTTATCCATGGCCAACAACTCCACAAGCATACAAGCTCAGCATCCTGAACACTGCCTCTTTCTAGTAAGTTGAGCTCAGAACCCTGCTTTGGTCTCCTAGGTATCAGCTACTTCCTAACACTCTAATACATCAAGTTCCTCTTCCCAAAGTGCTGGTTTACACCTTATGGGTTCACTGAACCCATCCTGATTCTCAGATGTCAAGACAGCATTATTCCAGCATTTGTTCATATCCAGCTCTGCCATGACTCTAAAACCAGGAGCAGCTCAAGCCCAAATCCTGGGAAAAGAAACTAGAGACCCTGTGGATAAAAGACTGTTTCATCCTTTCATGTGGCAACCCATGAGTGAGGAGATACCAGCTAAAAGTTCATGCAAGGTCTGCCCCACATCTGACACCTGAGATCAGTTTCTGCTGTCGTCACCGTGTCCCCAGAGCACACTAAACCAAAGCAACAGCAGATTTCAATCATGGCTGAGGAACATATGAAGCACCCAAACCCATATCTTTTCAAAGTCTGCCTGTACTACTGAAAACAAATGTTAAAAAGCACCAGCACTGCTATTGCTAAGGTAATTTCCGCAGTACACAGACAGAGAATACACCAAAGGAATATAGCAAGGAGGGAGAAATATTGCCTCTTTCTTCTAATCAGACATGCAGACCAGGCACCTTCCTGTAAGTCAGTTCCTTTCAGACAAAACCTCTGATAAATCTTACAGCTAAGGGTGAACCCACTTTTTAGCATAACATTTGAACCTAAGCTTACTGCTTCTGTTGATTTCATATGAAGGATGCTGGGACCAGACAGTCAAAGACACCATAGCTCAAACTCTTCTCAAGGTGGATGCTGCATAATCTCTCTCTCATTTGACATGCAGACCTGCATGCGCTTGCCATGAGCTTCAGACTTACAAGGATGTTGAGGAGGCTGCAAATATTTTGCTGTATTTAGGGCCTTCTCCAGCTCTCCTGATCAGAACAGTTTAACACCGTCAGGGAAGATTTCTGTTCCCTTCTTTCTGTTCCCACTTGGAAGCAACAAAGCTGATTTGCAGGCCACAAAAACACCCCAACCTCTTTTAATCCTTCTGGTTTTCAGCATATTCCAGGACAATTCCCACAAACCCCATCACGAGGCTGAGGAGCTCATCTCATGCTCACCTCATAAGAAAGTCTCTTCCCCACAGCCCATCTGCAAACACTGCTGAGCATGACCATCGCTCTGTGCAGCACTGTCCACATAGAGTAAGACACACGCTAGGAGAGAAGGGGAACCCCTACAGTGCCCAGCTTCTTGGCTGCTGCAGGGCAAAACGAGGCCCCTCAGGTAGGTCAGAGGAGCTTCAGAGACTGCCCAGCCTCAAAGTAAAGCTATGATGTCTCAGGAGTAGTTTTTAAAGCTCATTTCTCATGTTGTTTACGAGTTTGGACCTTCCCATTTTTAAAGCAACTTAAGATTTAACTTCCTCGTGGTGCTCCCTAGCAGCACTGCAGCTATTGAGCTGCTTGTGCGTTGTCTGCCTGTCCCATTGGAGAACATGTCCTGCTAAAAGAATTTTTGGCACGGCTACTTCATTCTGCTCAGGGAGCAGAAAGTCGATGCACAGATTAGCAATCGATTTTCTAAGAAGGACCCCACAAATCAGGTCTCCTCTCACTGTTTGCCTTCACATTTCTGCCGGAGCCTCTATAATTAATTTAAACAGATACAAGCACTTCTCCTCCTCTCCTTTTTGATGCGAGCTGTTCCAACAGACTGTGCAGCGAAGCTGCAGCAATTTCAAAGGCTTCCGCTCCCTGTGCAGAAGGGAGCAGCTGCAGAATAGCTCTTTGAAGAGGAAATGGCACCCAATGGGACTGGCAGGCGGCTCCGAGCTGAGCTCAAACAGCCCCCATAGGCCTTGGGAGCATCTGAGGACATCAAAAGAGGAAAGATCTAGCCTGGGAGAAGCCTGAAGAATTAATTTAGAAGACTTCCTCCCCGTCCCTGGGGCTTTCGCTGTGTAAGCAGCAGGGTCTGAGAGGAAGAGTCTTCCTCACATTTAGCTCAGATGATTTGAAATGGAATCCTATTGAAACGCTGGAAATAACAGCTGAACATGAGGGGCAA
>NW_008619377.1:0-7136 GCF_000691845.1 Merops nubicus | reverse complement strand
ATTCCTGCTTTATATATTGAACTATAAATGTATATAAATATGTATACAAAGGCAAAAATATAAATTAAAAATCTGTATTCCTGTATATTATTTAAAGGCTACTCTATTTCTCTATTTCTATTCATGTAAATAAGCATACTACCATATTTCAAAGTGACAACCAACCACTCACAGGGCTTCATGCATGTTTAACTGGTTAACTGATGGACTCACTGATATGATTTGTCTCAACAAAATTATACTTTTTAATGATAATTGCAAATATGGTCCTCTGTTATTTACAGAGCAGGACGCACTTTCCAACTATCCTGTTTAAGTGATTTATAGCAAATTCAACAGACTATGGACAGAAATCTTTTATTCATATGTATGAATTTGTGCACAGGTATATACATACCCTTTCTGTTCCCAAAACGTGTAACATCACTGACTTATGGCTGAAGTTCGTCACGCATGGAATTTTCTAGTGCCAATTTAAGAGGCCTCAGACGTAATGGCAACACATCTAGTGAAACCCTACGGCCTGTGCTGCTCCTGCAGGACCACCCCAGCTGAGGGGCAGTTCAAACAGCAGACAATTTTTAACATCAGGCCCACAACAACAGTATTAGACCAAATGCATGTTCTTGGCTGAAAGCTGTATGCTTCCCTAATTACTTACGTATAAATAGATGCCATTTTACTACACTCTGCTACCGTGTGTAACCAACACGCTGTCTAGAAAAAGAACTGACACAACACATCCTGCAAATGCCTCTTCTTTGTCAGGTTGTGCTAAATATACACCCACCACCTCAAATGTCTCCATCTTTGTCCTCCTAACTGGCAAATTCTGCCTTTACCCTGCTCTTCTCCCTTCACTTTTGAATTTTGCTTTTGGAAGAATTTTAGTTCATGGACATCTAAGCCTGAGTTAAGCAGTGCACAGACCTGCTGTGCATGCCTATTTATGCCCACACTTCTGCACATCCACTAACAGAGATGAAGAGCCTTTTTTTCTGAGATCGTGTTGAGTTTGGCAGACAACCACGTATTCTGGCAGGAACTGCCCTCAAACAATTTTGCTCTATAAACAGTTTTGCTTTGCTATTAACATTACACCCCATTGTTCTGATATTGCCCAACAAGTTATGATAAAGCATTATATTGTGACTGTTTTATTATACATTGCAATGAACTGACTAATGAACTTCAGTAAAAACACTTCACTTCTCCTAAGTGTATAGGCTGCTTAACTGAGTTTCTAGATGACTTGGAAGAATAATATGGGGAACTGAGATGAAATCAGAGAATAATTCTCATTTGCACGTTTCTCTGAAGTGCAAGATTTGCTGATACTCTGTGACACCTCACATCTTATCTGTGTTTTTGACATCCGATGGGTCAACTGTTGAGAGACAAAACCTCCACGGCCAGTTGTTGATACTTTTGACAGGAAAATTAAAATGCAAAGCAGGAAATAAACTGAAATGGTCTCATACTTGAATGGAATATAAACATTCTGCTTAATTAGGTCACTAAGCATATGTTTATTTACTTGGATATTTTCTCTCTGGCAGTTCATCTCTGGGTAACACGACTATCTCACTGGAGATGGTGGAATTCCCATGGCAGATAACATGAAGTCAGTAGTTTGGGTGTTAGAAGAGTATGTTTATTAGCACTATTTCAAGTACTTCTTAATGAAGAGAGCTAGAGTGTGGGAGCAGTGAATGGCTCACTGGCTTCTGCGTCAGGCTGGTGTCTGCACAAAGGACAGCAGAGCCATGAGGGAGCTGGTTACAGCTCTCTGAATTTCTGCCTGTCCCTGATTTACCTTCTTAGTTGATTGTAATTCAGAGAAGGGTGTAGGAGCAGGCAATGCCTATTCCATACATATGGAATATCTTCCCATGTTGCAAACCACCAGGCACAAGCCATATTGCCGCCTACATTCATCTCAATCACTAGATAATTTTTTTTTGGAAGGGCTGGCTGGGGAGGGGGAGAAGCTTGAAAGTCGTGTGTTCCTCAAAAGCTTATCAGAGAATTAGAAAATAATTACAGCTTTTAAGGAATTCAGTGCAGCTGATGTGAAGAGAAATGGCACCAGCAGCTTGGAGTGCCGGCCTGAGTTCAGAGTGACCCCTTCGCTAAAGCTGACTGGAAGCAAATTGAGTTCTTGATTTTATTTCAACTGAACTAACTCCTATTAGTCCACTGTGCCCTGAAGGCATGAAAGCCATCTCTCAGTTTCTCACTGTTGGCACTTGGGGCCTAGAAATCCCTGTATCAGTTGTGCACACACTACCTAAAGCAGAGCCTTTATTTTAAGAGGCAAAGAAGGCCAGTCACTAGGAAGAGCTGAAGGTGCACACTTTACTGCTATGACTCACAGATATTTGCTAATGCTGAGGCTGAGGAAGAAAAGGTTAAATCCTGGGATTCACAGCAATATCCACAGGCCCAGAAACCCTAAGCTTGAACCCTTCTGCCTTTCAGCTTGTTGTTATCCTCTTCACAGGCTTCAGTCCTCACCTCCTTGCTGGCTCTCTGCCACAGATTTTCCTTCCTTGCCATATTCACAGATCCCCTGGCTAGCCTTTACCTCCCCCAGCAGCTCAAATGGGACTCTAGATCCACCCCTTAACAATGAATCTGTGCTGCATCCTCATCCACCTGCTTCCATGCTGTTTTTTCTTTCCTGTCCCCCATGCTTACCAGGCACCACTGAGTAAAAGGTTAAGGACCCAGAAGAGCTAGGTTTGCAGTAACTCAAAAGGCACAGTTTGCCACATGTCTACCTCAAAAAGTCTTAGATTTTGTGTCCTATATTTAAGCCTGGCTTTCCCAAGGAATAAGAGACAAACATTCTGGCATGTCTCAATGCCACGAAGGCATGAAATGATTTGAGTTCTGCCTGGGAAGATGTCACAAGGAAATCAATTGAGCCAACAGCTTGAACGTTGCTATTTCATTTGTCATAAGCATGAAACCTGCCTGCCTGCTCAGGCATCATATCAGTTGAATCTGCATGTTGCAACACACCTGCAAACAATTTTTAAGAAAAGCATGATTGTGGAGATAAAAAGGGAGAGAAAATGGACCATTAACTCAGGAATACCATTGGTCACCTCGCAGAGAAGAAATGATGACAAATCCGTGTTGCTTAATACAACATCTTGAGCTAAATCACTGAAAGACATGCCCGTACAGACACATGCACTACTTGCAGTTCCTGTACAACCACAGGAATCCCCAGCAATCTGGAGAGCGAGGTCATCAAAAGTCATGGGGGTTGCACTTCCTGCTCCAGGCAGAAACATGCTCAGTCCTTCTGAGGACAGGGTGCATGTGCAACTTGTTCCTCACAATGAGGCTGGGGTAGCGTTACCTCTGCGGGGCCAACAGGACAAGTTACCTACTTCTAGCAAGCCTGCACAGAGCCTGGGGCAGCCAATGACTTCAGGATCTTGCAGGCTGGACAAGTCTCAGTAGATTGAAATGAAATCCCAGCAAAAGACATATCCCTACACGACACTGTCTCTTTGACAAAACGCCATCCCTTATTATAAGGATAAAGGTGTTGGAATACTTCTGATATCAAAAGATAAGGTTTCTGGTGATCCAGTCTTTATACAATGCTAATCTGTGGTTCCTGAAGTTCCCTTCTGAAACATTCAGGTAGGAAGATAACTCCTCACATGGAAAATTTCAGACTATGCTTTTTGTCATAATGAAGTTAGAAGTAATGGATATTGCTAGACAAACTTAACTACAAGCATTTTTCCACATAAAATCTATTTTCATAAAAATCATGCACCAAACTGCACAGCTCTTGTTTTGATTTTGCCCATACCCCATTTTCTTTTACACGCATCTACACATTATTTCTTGTTTGTTTTAAGAGCACAAGCTGCTTGGAACATGTATACAGCCTCCTTGCCTTCAGAGGTCCAAGCACATTTCTGTTGGTGGATAAAAAAACCCCCAACAATTTCTGTTTCTGTTTGCATTACAAGCCCAAGCCCCAGCTGAGACTCAGGGAACACCTCTGGAGATGGCCGTGGTACAGACACGTCAGCACAGGCACAGTGGCTACAGCAGATCCCCTCGCCACTGCAGACCCCTCCTTTTATGGGCCTGTGCTGAAAGGAGGATGAGGCTTTCAAATACTCGCAGCTGCCGTTCCCCCCTGATCCCGGTTCCAGGACACTGAGCTCTAAGGGCAGACGTGGTTATCACAAATAGCCAGTATTTTCTGGAAGGAGTACCTTAGCAGTTGTTCCTCTGCTATCAGTCTCGCATCATCTCCTGGGATGAGTTTTCCTGATTTCTCAACACAGATTACTTGCACCTGGATGGGAATGATAGGGTGTTGGCAGAGACACTGAGCAGACAAGAGGAGAGGGAAGAAACCCTGCCAGCCTTTGTGTGTGCAACTGCTGAGTCAGTTCAACAGCTTCAGATATCCCTGCCTCCGCAAACACAGGTGCAGATGGCCATATAAAAAGTAATCTTAATTTGGCTGTTGCCCAAATTCCACATTCCTCTTGGCTCCTCCAGACCCGTTTTCCCACATGACCTCATCTCCCATGCCCTTGTGGCAGACAGCCAGGCAGGCAACGCACAGTTTATTCTCCAAACATCCAGAAGTTGTTGTGGAAGTGGGAAGGAGATGAGAGTCCGATACGTGAGAGAGGAAGAGCAAATAGGCATGCCTGAGTCTGGGCCTTTGACCCCCAGACTTCTCCCACACCCACCAAAGTCTGGGAGCCAGATCCTCGGGGCTACCAGGCTGCCTCTGTGTCCTTCCGCTCCAGCAGTGACGCACAGGCTGCAGGAGATCCCTCCATGCTAAGGGCTCTGCCAGTGTAAAGCTGCTCTGCACAGCCTGGGAGCCCCCGCTCTGCCTCCCTCTAGGACAGGATTAGAGGCTGCTCAGTGACATCAGGATGCCTTTGTGGGAGACTCAAGGTGCTGCAAGCCAGCCTCAGCTTCTGGGGGGACTGGCCAGGCCCCTGACCCTTTCCGTACTCAGCTCCAGGTAGCTGGGGGCTGCAATGCAGCTACATGAACAATGTCACTGCCAGCTCGAGGACCGAAGGCTAATTCCTGCACCTCTCTCAACACCTGAACTTATACTGAATATAGCTACAGCACATGGAGCTCACAAACACACTGAAATACAACCACTGAAGATTAAGGAATTTGTTTAACCTACTCAAAACCTTAATGATGTTCTTAACCATCATGCAAAGTTTTGCTACAGTGACTATATTCACCTGTCTACAAAACACGAGTAAATAGTTTCTTTTAACTTCAGCAAAACAATGAGCAAGTCCACCTGTTCACCATTTGCCAGGGAGACCAATGAAGCTAGAGCCAGTGGCAATGAAACACATGATGTCTGATGAAACGTTGTTTCCAGGTTGCGCCTCAGTTTCCAAGACAAAGCTGTTTTGTGCACACAGCTAGCAAACTTTGTAACTTGCTTGACTTGGTTTTGAGGGACTCTTAATTTTTCCCTTCTTCAATGACTTTTCATAGGTGAAAAAAAAAAGTTGACTTTGATTACAGAGAAAAAAACAGAGAAAAAGCCTGGAGTACTTCAAACAGCAGAAGTTTGAGGAATTACAAGCAGCTTGAGAGAAAACTGGAGTAGAAACCATGACACAACTTCCCTGTAGGAACCCCTGCTTCAGCTGCTATGATTGGTAAAGGAAAATCAAAATCTGTAGCACGCAGATGTGTATTGTATTTCATGACGCATATCTAAGAACCACCCATTCTCTCGTCTCATGTTTAGCATATCCCATGTGTTAGGGCAAAAAATAAAAACCTGAGCAGTAGGCATAAGAATGACAACACCATCGGGAGCCTCCTGCTGTTGGAGGCTATATCGAGGAGAACTTTGACTGTCAGCTTGGCTGAGCTTCAAATTTGACCTAAATATGGTGCAACTGGCTGAGAAGAGCTGGGAGGACAGGGTGAGAAAGCTTGCTACCGGAGAACTGTCAACATAAGCAGGTGGCTACCTTTCTCTTTGCTGGGCTCTTGTATAGAGCGATCATAGAGAACACTAATAAATACTACCAGCCGTTAGGTACAGAGTACGCCAAGCTCCAGCAAGGTTGCTAATGCAGAGCAGAGTAGAGGCTGTGGCTTCACAGACTGTGGCAGAGGCACGGAACAGCACACAAGTGTCTACATGGGCACTGTGGAGCTCGTGCTGGGAAGGAAGATATGAATTGCAAGAGGAATTCCATTTTTCCACTCTGTGCCTATTTAAATCTGAATTGCGTAAGCAGTGGAAACAGAAAAGGAAGGGTGGGCAAGGTCAGGACTGCCCATTAAATTTCCTGGATTGGCCAAGAAAGAATCCTGTTTGGCATAAGAATATGCTGCAGGAAGCACTCGACATTGTGTCTACACCTTTAGCCTCCTTTAAGGACATGACCATATGTCAGAGACCTTCCTCGCATGGTAGCCGTAAAGTCACTTGGCAATCTCTGCTGGCTCTCAGTGGAAAGCTTTATTTTCTGCCAACCTGGATCATGGTCACTGCAAACTGCATCCAAAGATCCTACAGACATTCTCTTGCATATCAGCTCTGGGCTAGGCTTTAGGCTGAAATCATGCTGTGAATTTGGGAGAAAGGAGGTGTGTGGGAAGGAAGAAATGAGAACAGAAGGGAATGGCACCGCAAGAGCCGGCAGCGGGATGGAAAAATGAAGACACACAGGAAACTTGTCCTTACCAGAAATGCAGAACAGAGAATTGTTGACATGACACCCTACATTCCTACACGAAAGAGAGCTACACAAAACACTATTAGCAGTTTTGGAGGTGTGCATGAGCAGAGTAGCAAGGAAGAAGAAACATCCTGAATCTGAATCACTATCTGTCCCTGAAACAGACAGCTAATTAATTTCTGGTTTAGAAGCTGGAAGAGATCACTGATCATTTGAGCATGTTTCAGCATGATTGAAAACAAGTTAGGAAAAACCTAGCTTACAAGTACCAGCAAGCCATGTTTGGGATGATTTGCTTTTATTATTTTTTCTTTTAGAAAGAGCATTTATAAAATGCTATATACAATATAAAATATTGTAGCTTATAATGTGCTAATATATTATAATTTTATATTTTTATTA
>NW_008619376.1:28149-30373 GCF_000691845.1 Merops nubicus | reverse complement strand
ATGGGCACTGAACAACCATGGGGTTGATGTGAACACACCAGCCATGGGGATGGTGGGCACAGAACAGCCATGGGGATGGGCACAGAACAGCCATGGGGATGGGCACTGAACAACCATGGGGATGATGGGCACTGAACTGCCATGGGAATGGGCACTGAACAACCATGGGGTTGATGTGAACACACCAACCATGGGGATGGTGGGCACAGAACAGCCATGGGGATGATGGGCACTGAACAGCCACAGAATTATAGAATGTTAGGGGTTGGAAGGGACCTCTAGAAATCATCTCGTCCAACCCCCCTGTCCAAGCAGGATCACCCAGGGCAGGCTGCACAGGATCACATCCAGGTGGGTTTTGAAAGTCTCCAGAGAAGGAGAGTTCACAGCCTCTCTGGGCAGCTTGTTCCAGTGCTCTGTCACCTTCACAGGAAAGAGGTTTCTCCTCATGCTGAGGTGGAACTTCCTATGTTCTAGCTTATACCCATTATTCCTTGTCCTATTACTGGGCACCACAGAAAAAAGCCTGTCCCCCTCGTCTTGACACCCACTCCTCATATATTTATAGGCACTAATAAGATCTCCCCTCATCCTTCTCTTCTCAAGAACAGTCCCAGTTCTCTCAGACTTTCTTCAAGGGGAGAGATGTTCAAGTCCCTTAGCAATGGTGATGGGCACAGATGAGATCTGCCCCACAAGAAAACTCATGGTGGGCAGGAGTGCCCAAATACTCTCTTGCTCCTTGCTATGAGGGGCTGGTGGTGATGTGGGATCAGCCCCTCGTGGTCCCTGCCCCACTGCCTGCACACCTCAGGCACCAGCTCTGCCCAGACCTCTCTCCCCCACAGCCAGTCACTAACCTGCACCAAAGGCACACACTTTTCTGCTGTAATGAGCCCTCCACGAGCCTTCTCCCAGCAAAGTCAGCCCTTGGGGTACAATGGGGGGCTGTTTGTACCCCGTGCAGTCACCAGGCCCACAAGTCCTGGGGTGCCCATGCTGGGAATCTGCCACAGAAAGAGATGAGCCCCACTTTGGACAGGCTGTCAAAGACCACTGCACTCACTCCTTTCCCAGCCTGCAGAGTGATTGTGGCAGGGATCCTGCAGTTTGTCCTTGTGTGGGCATTTTTCCAGGGGTAGACACACCCTCTGCATTCTCCCACCATCCCCACTGCAGGCAAGAGCACCCCTCCTGTTGGGGAAACCAACAGCATCTTCTGGGAATGTTACAGCAGGGGGATGAAATTTTTCAGGCTGTCTTCTACAGGTCAAGCTCTCCAAAGGAAAAGACAAAATCTGAGGACAAAGGAAGTTTTATTTGGCAACAAGCCTCTTGGAAGGGCTGGATGCCTCTGGAGAGGAGGGGCACCCCCTGGATGGAGAGATGTGGGTGGACTGGTGCCCGTGGCTCCACAGTATGGGCTGGGTGCAGGCCCCTTCTAGAAGAGCTCATAGCCACATCCAAGCTTGTCCTTCTGCCTTCCCCAAAGCAGGTGAGAAGCTCCCATCCCACTGCCTTGTGCATGGGGACAAATCTCTGAAGGTCAGCACAGGGCAGCACCTGGGCCCTCAGCAGCCATCTGGGGCACTTTTGCCAAGTCCTGGAGCACAGCAGGAGCCCTGGGAGCCAGGCACTGCTGCTGAGTCCTGCTCTGACACCCCTTGATGGTCGTGGGTGCATCCTGGTAGACTGAGAGCTGAGCACAGCCTCAGGTCCCTGCCAGGTCTCTTCCCAGCGTGGGTTCTGTGGGGCCAGCCACACACCGTGAATAGAAGCAGGGGGGTCACTGGGAACAGGGGTTTTGGAGCAGGGTGGTGCAGTCCCAGAATCCACAGGGATGGGTAGGGGCCACAGGTCCTTGTCTCAGGCCAGGCACCCAGCACACCCTGACTCTCCCAGGTTGGTGTGTTTCCAAGCACCCCATGAAAGGAGACCCGTGAGCCCAGCTCAGCCTGGGTGCTAACAGTGCTCAGTGACAAGGCTGCAGGAGCAGATGCTCATCCTGGATACGTTTGGCATTTTCTCTTGCTCTTGACTCCAGGGAAATGATTGTTCTGCTCTGAGGGATCTATAAATAGACCTTGCCCACTAACCTCTGCTCCAAGGAGGCCAGCGATGTGGCAGGAACACAGTGATTGCTGCCAGAGCTGATGCCCCATCCTCTGCCTGGGTCAGAACTATCTGCCAGGCTCCCTAGACCTGCCCAGCCTGACTCTGCCCT
>NW_008619376.1:0-28118 GCF_000691845.1 Merops nubicus | reverse complement strand
AAAGAGACCAAGGAAATGATTCTTTTTCTTTGAGGTAGGCAGTGGCTGGGGTGGGTTTGGAGAAAGGAGGATGAGAGACAGCACCTCTTTGGGGTGCACGGGCACTTCAGGCTGGCCTTGCTCTGGGTGTCACACCCCTCTTGGCTGAAGTCCCCTCCCCACGGGAGCACTTTGTCCTTCCTGGGATGGGGGCTACCCATGCACCCCTGTGCCAGCAGTGAGCAGACACAAAGGGCCCCAAATTTTGGTCCTCATCAGACCCTGGCAGAGCTGCCCTCACTGTGCTGAGTGCTCTTTGGGCAGCTGCCTGCTGAGGAGCCTGGGAGCAGAGTGCTTGGCAGGGGCAGGCAGGGACTTCTCCTCACCTTGCCACTCTCCCCTTTGGGACAAACAGTGGAAGGGACAGGAGAAGCAAAGGAACTGATTGTGGTTCTTCTTCTGCTCTGACAGCCCCTGTCCCTGGCTTGTCCTGGAACACGCTGTGGAGCAGCCTTGTCCTGGGGCTTGTGTCTCCTCCCTGTGGAAGGGGATGAGTGTTTGGAGGGACATTCAGCCAGCAGTTTGGGCATTCCCACCCCACAGAGGGCTGTGGCCATGCAGGCATCTGCCAGCCATGGGGCCAGCAATAGCAGCAGGGGCTCTGCACACTCAGGCAGTGATGGGCTTCAGCCCAGCTCTGCAGTTCACCCAAAGTCCAGTTTGTCCCACCTCCCTCTTGTCCCACCTCCTCTCTGTACTTGTTCTGTCCCCAGGGCTGGAGAAGCCATTTTCCTACATGGTTTATGCACCTCTCAGAGAGGGGGTTGTGTGTCTTACTTTCTCCAAATCTTGTGGCTGTTGTCCCTCTGGGGTGACCCTCTGTGCTCCATGTCCCCCCTGTTCCATATTACCTGGGTTCAGGTCTTTCCATCCTGGATGTGTCTGCTCGTGTCTCACCAGTCCTGTCTCATTTCACAGCTGTTAGGTATGTACCATGCTCGAGTCAGATAGAGGGCCAGGTTCCTCCTGGAGTGACCTTTGGAGGGGCAAACACATCTTCTTGACTGGGAACTGTGAAAGAGCTTTCCCTTCTGGAGTTACTGAGCCAGAGCCAAGTCCACAGCCTGATGGTGCTGGTGTCCTTGGGCTAACACCATCACCACAAGTGATCCAGAAGTTTTCCACAGATCCACAGTCTCAAAATCAAAAATTACAAGCAAGGGAAATTGGAATTAGAGGGATTTCCAACAAGATCTGAGCTCTTAAATCACCTCAGATCAGACTTTGAAAGGATTTAAACCCACTGTCTCCTACTGGAGCTCTACACAAATAGCAGCCAGCCTGGTTGGAGCTGCATCTGCAGTGGGCAAGGGCCTTTGGTATGTCTTTCCCCCTGACTATGTTTTCAGCAGCCCCAGCAGCCCTGAGTCTTCCCACATCTGTCTGCTCCTGGAGAGCTGCTCCTTCTCCAGCATGTGTGCTACCCCACAGGTCTCAAACAACTTGCCCCCAGTCTCAGGGGAGATACTGGGAGCTGACAACTTCCCCTGTAGGATCATCTGTCCATTGTAACCACAGGTGGGATGGAGGTGGCCACTCCTTCCCATGAAATGGGGGGAGACTTCAAAATCAGCCCCAGGCAGCACTGGGTTGAAAGCCAGGCTTATTTTATGGGAAATGAGAGCACCAAGGAAGAATCCAGAATCAGCCAGCATCTGGGGACTCCTCCTCATGTAGGGTGAAGGTTCAGGTCTTGATGAATGCTGGGCTCTCCAACCCTACCAGCCCCAAGGTCTGGGGTCAGCAAGGGACACATTCTCCTAAAGATGCTCTTCCCCAGCAGCAGCCCAGCTCTGGGGACCCACTTTGGGCACAGTTTTCTAGGGATGCTCCTGGAGTTCCCCTGGATCAGCCAGGATGAAGGTTCCCCAGCCCAAGCTGTGCAGATGCTGCTGGCAGGGCCAAGCTCTGCTCCTGCCCATAGAGGGGGAAGGGAAGGGGACCTGGGCTGGATTCACACAGCTGCCAGGGACAGGCAGGACGTGGCCAGCGGGTGTCCTTGGCAGAGAAAACCTTCCCAGGAGGGCAAGGGAGGCGGATGCCAGCGGTGGGAGGCTTTCATTAACGCATCCCCCACTGTGCCACTTCCCAGCTGACGAGCTTCCTCAGAAAGGAGGGGAGAGGACGACCTCCCCACCCTGCCAGCTTGGAAAACCTCACCCAAGCGATGCCAGGATGTGTTGTATCCCATTGCCATGGCAACGGAGAGCTCAGGATGCTGAAGCAGGCGTACGGAGTCATGCCACATGAATCATGCGAAACATCTGACCTCAGAGTGACGGGGCCAGACAGAGAGCAGAGATGTGCTGCTGGGGCTGGACCCCCCGGGCTGGACTCAGTCACTGCACAGAGAGGTGGGTGCAGGGAGGAGGGGTGGCACCGGCACGGGCAGCAGCGTTGAGCTCACCTGCAGCACGAACCCAGAGGCTGGTGCAGCCCAGCTGAGGGACGATGGGGACAGGAACCTGCAGGGATGTTGGTCCAGGGCTGTGTGGGGCAGTGAGGACAGAGGGGCTGCACAGTGTGAGCCACGTGGGCTGGGCTGGGCACAGAAGCTGGTGGCATCTCTGTTGTGCAGTGTGGGGGCAATCCTGATCGGCGCTGGGCATCTCTGCCCCCTTGCACTGGCTGCCTTTGCAGCTTCATTCATCCTCAGGAAATCAAAGTGGAGGAGTCTCCCTAGAACCTCCCAAATAAGTTGCAGTGGATCTGGCTTTTCTGCCTGGCTGGGAAGCAACAGGGCACACCCGTCGTGGCAGATGTGGCTTTATGGGGTTGTTCACCCAGGGCACATGATCAAAGGTCCCTTCCCAAATGCTGGATGTCCCCATTCCCGATGACAGGTGCAGGGCTGCGCTGCCCAAGTGTGATCTGTTCCTCCTAGGATGTTTGGCACAGGGGACTGCTCTCCGTGGGTGGATTCGAGGGAGGAGGAGTCTGCTTCCATCTGTCATGTTATTTAAGTGACACCTACTAGGCATCAAAGTCAAGGAGACCAAATTTTTCCATCTCAACTTGTTGAGAGCTGAAATGTTTTCAAGCCAGCAGTGGAATATTATCCCCTCTCCTCCTCCCAGATGGAGTGATTACTGTTTTCCTCCAAAAAAAAAAAAAGGAGGATGAAAATTAGCTTTTGAGTTTGCTATCACTTCATCTTTTCTTGGGGTGCAAAAAGGGATGAAGAAGGTGAAGATTTGAGGTGGGAAAGAAAAAAAGCCTAACCCCTAAATCATGTGTGTAATGTCATTAAAAATTCTGGAAAAAAAATGCACATCTATCTGTTTCTTTGCTTTCAAAATGAGTAACTTTTAACCAGCCAGCCTCATGTGAGAGAAAAGCAGTGAGTCTCTACAGAAATTCATTTTCTAGCAGAATGCCCTTACAGTGAAGTCCTCCCCGTGTCACAGCAGCACTTTGCAGCCTGAAGCCTCTGGAGCCCCCGTTCACAAACAGCCGTTTCTCCAGTCAGGAGCAGACGTGCTACCAAGAGCTGTCCCCGACCCACTGCACGTCAAGCAGAGAGGACAGCCAGGAGTGTTGCTGCTGTGCAGAGCTTGGCGTGGTACAAATCTTGGCTGGGAATACTTCGTTCCTCCTCCCCAAAAAAAGAAAAAAAAATATTGAATCCTCTTCTAGACAATTTGTCCTGCTGTATCCACCCAGCCCCAGCGAGATCTCACTGGAGGCATCAGGGTGGGGATGCTGAAGCAAGAGGGAGTGAATTCTGCTCTTCTGGAAGCAATAAATGCCTCCTGCCTTTTACAGGCAGTTCCTGACCTTGCTGTAGCTGATGGGCAAGTTTATGATCTTGCTTTTTAGCTAAATGGAAGAGGCAATTATTCTTCCTTTCAGATTAAAGTGACTTTAGGAACAAAAATGCTAAATGACTAAAGAGTCCGGCACAAGCTAACCCAGGAGGAAAACGGGGGTCTCTGAGGAGAACAACTAGAGATGGAAGGGCTGGCAGGAGGCAACTGTAAAGCAAAGGGCAAGTGGAAACATGGGAGTGATGCTGGCTTTAGGAGGAGGTACAAGGTGGTGGGGCTCAGTGCTCGAGCAGCCATGGGCACCGCCAGCTGGGGAATTGCCTGCTGCTCTTTGTGCCACCTACGTTTGGTGGAGCAGGCCCCCATCTCCCACCCACACATCAAGAAAGGGCTCTGCCAGGGAAATCCCAGCTCGTTCATCACTGGCAGCAGGCTCCTATGGCCCCAGGGCTTGCACACTGCACAGACTAGAGTGATAACCATACAGAAAAACCCCTGATGGGTCTCAGCTTCTCCGTGTGGTGAGCTGGAGCTCTCCCCTCTCCTCTGCTCGCAGGGTCTCGGCTGCCAGCTGCTCTCCAGCTCTCACCCCAGAGGAAGATGCATTCACCACAGCAACTAGTCAGGAGGAGGGGAGTGGCCTCTGAACTCATCTGTAGGGGACATGGGCACAGCTCAGGGATCAGTGGCCCTACCAGCCCTGGAGCTGGGCAAATCTGGAGCAGATTTCATATGGACATGAGTTCTTGTATCCTTTCCACGTGTATTCCCACCCATCAGCAGAACTGCAACAAGAGGTTGGGAGCAGCAGCCTCGTGCTTAGACACCAGTGTGAACTGGGGCAGCTTTTTCCACCAACCCCCACCAGCTGCCCCCACCCCCAGCTGACTGCAGTGATGTGGGGGCCATGCAGGGCACTGGATCAGGATGGGGCTCCCTTTCTTCTCCTCCAGGGGCCAGGCTGATGCTTCCATGTCACATGGTATCATGTTTACCTGGGACACCAGCTTGCATGAAGCTAGCCTGAGTGTTTCTGCACCCTGGTCCACCAAGGATGTGTCCCCAGCTCTGGCACTGAAGGCAGCAAGAGCTTACCTGATGCAACCAAGAGATGCCATTTCTCACCATGGGTTGGAAAGCAGCACCTAGAATCATGGAATCATAGAGCCATAGAATGATTTGGGTTGGAGGGGACCTTTAAAACTCATCTAGTCCAACCCTCGTGCAGTGAGCAGGGATATCTTCAACTAGAGCAGGCTGCTCAGAGCCCCATCCAACCTCACCTGGAATGGTTCCAGGGATGGGACATTGACCACCTCTCTGGGAAAGTTGGGCCAGGGGCTCACCATCCTCAGTGTAAAAATTTCTTCCTTCTCACTGGTCTAAATCTCTCTATTACTTTAAAACCATCACCCCTTGTCCTGTTGCAACAGGCCCTGCTAAAATGTCTGTCCCCATCTTCCTGATACGTCCCTTTAAGGACAGAAAAGTACCAAGAAGGTGTCCCCAGAGCCTTCAGCCTGACCTCCCAGCAGAGGGTTTCCAAGCCAAACAGACCGTGCAGCCTGCAACCCCAGCAGAGCCAGGCTGAGGTTCCCTGAGGTGTGGTCCTGACAGCTCTTCCTGTGAGCCTGGTCTCCTTCACACAGATGGGCAAAGATCCTGGGGTCCTGCAACACAGGAAACCTCATCTGGTCACTGCTTAGGGAAATTTCTGCCTCTTTGCTCCAAAATAAAGCAAAGATGAGTTAATGTGGATTTCCCTGTAGACCAGTTTTGACCTGGACCCTAAAACTGGCACCTGGAACATGCCAAAGCCCTGCTGTCCTCCCCCAGAGCACTGCTGGAGCAGGACTTTTCTTTGTGCTTTGCTCTTTCCTCCCCGAGGATCCACTCAACCCTGAGCATCCTTTTCTCTGCTTTTCTTTGCACTAGGTGCTTGTGTCCCTGATCCATCGTGTCTGCAGCAGTGATACTGTCTGTAACCAGCTCCCTGGGAGAGACATGCGGCCACAGGGTGAAGATGCAGGAGCACCAGGGACTTGAGGATGCACATGATTCACACTTCCTGAAATACAGGCAAACCTTGTGAGGCATTTGCTTCCTGGAGCACCTCCTAAAGCCTTTGACCAAGACGTCCCTACCAGGGTGGAGATTCTCTGGCTTTTTACACCCCAAGCACATGGACAAGCGTGGACTCAGGTGCACACAAAACACAGGTCGACATGGATGACCACTCTCAGCAGAGAGGTGAGAGGTGCAGCCAGCCTGGGGTGTGTGTCTTATGAGGAGAAGCTGAGGGAACTGGGGTTTCTTAGCCTGGAGAAGAGGTTGAGGGGAGACCTTATTGTGTTCTACAACTCCCTGTAGGTTGCAGTGAGGTGGGGGTTGGTCTCTTCTCCCAAGTAACTTGGGAGAATTGGATGTCAGGAAGAACAACTTTTCTGCAAGAGTGGTGAAGCATTGTCCCAAGCTGCCCAGGGAGGTGGTGGAGTCTCCATCCCTGGAGGGGTTCAAAAAAACGTGTGAAAATGGCACATGGGACATAGTTTAGTGGCCATGGTGGTGTTGGGTCGATGATTGGACTTGATCTTGGAGATCTTTTCCAACCTGAATGATTCTGTGATTGGTGCTGCCTTTGTTATCTGTGGGCACAGACTTGTCCCTTCCGAGAGTCCTGGGAGAGATGTTTCTTCTACAGAGGAGTCCAAGCAAATAACGACACTTGAATTGAGACATTTTTCTTTCAGCAGCAGGAAGGTTCAGAACAAACACGCTTTTAATAAACATTTTGACTGAAATTGAGATCTTCCCCTGCAGCAATTTGATTTTTGTCATAATTGCATTTTTCAACAGGAAAAAACGAGTTTGGTCAAGTGACTCAGATATCACTGAGCATCACGCCTTGAGTAGCCAGCCCCTGCAGGTGGGAGCAAAGGCTCTGGGCTTAAAAGGTTTAAAAAGGTTTAAAGAGGCACAGGCTGACAAGGGGGAGTGCAGGGCATGAGTTTACTGCCCACTAACCCCTGATTTCCAGGGCTGCAGCTAAGAATATGGGCAGGCTACATCCCTGGCTGCCCTAGGAGCTGCCACTGCCTGCAACCCTGCTTGTCCTGGTGTGCTGCGTGGTGGGAGGCTGTGTGCAGGGCCACGTCCCTGGCAGAGAGCAGGAACCTGCAAGCTGCACGCCTGCCTGTCCCTGGCCTCCACCTCTCAGCCCTAGAGCTGATCATGTCAGTCCTGTAGCTCAGTGGAGCTTGCTGAGCTGGTGTGAGGATGGTGGGGCTGGGGCTCCTGCGCTGGCCACAGGCTGCACCAAAGTCCTGGTGGTTAGTGTCATCAGCCAACTTGCCGAGGGTACACTCTGTACCCTCATCCAGGTCGTTGATGAAGATCAAAAGCTGCTGGCCTGGAAATGGCTGGTGTTTCTCCTAGGGCCATGCAGACTGGAGGCAAACCGACTCTTTCCAGGTCCTTCTGCTCCCCAAACAGGCTGCTGTCCCTTTGGTTTTCTCTCTCCTCCCAAACTCAGCCGTTTCCTCCCACTCCTCAGCCGGGTTCGGTCTGTGCAGGGTGCACTGAGCGAGGGCACGGGGCCTCCATTCCCTGGGAGGGATGTTGGGGGCCTCTGCTTTCCTCTTCCTTGGTCCTGGGGAAAGCAGCCTCGTGTGATGCCCAGGCTGGCTGGTAGCTCGGAGGCCTGATGGTAATAAATGAGTCAGGAGCACATCTGCACGCAGCGGAGACGCTCCCTGCCAAGTCGCTGCACTGCAGGACCACTCTCATCTGTCTCTCTTTAACAGGAACAAATGGAAATGAGCGAATCAATTAACACAGCACATTAGCAAAATGTCAGAGCCTCCCAATCGTACTTAACCCTTCCCTCTGCCAGCCTGTAGCAGCAGCCCAGCGTGGGCTGACTCAGCAGCGTGGGTCATCCTGGCCAGCTCCTGGCCACGGTGGCTGCAACCAGAAGGACCTGTCCTCATCTCCCCAGGCAGCAGAAGCTGGAGCTGAGATATCAGCAGGGACCACCTCACTGGGGGATGACACAGAGGTGGGGAGCTGTCAGCACCGTGGCCAAGCAGGGTGGCTTGCTGCCAGGCAGATCACAGCTGGCTTGCAGCTCCCGTGGATCCCACCACGGCTACAGAGAGGCAGCTGGGAGCAAGTTTCTTCCAGATCAGGGCCAGAAGAAGGAGGTGTCGGGGTGGCAGCTCCTTTATTTCTCCCCAGGGTCATCCTTGGCTGGAGAAAGCCCGGTGAGGGAGTGATGTGGCCGAGACATCCTGCGTGTGCTGAAGCCTGTGTGGGTGGAGGGCTGTGCTCAGCCCAGATAACCAGCACAGAGCTGGGCTCTCCTGCTGTAGGGCACATGGCAGCTCTGACCCTCCATGCCAGTGTGGGACAAGGGTCCACAGACCCTTTAGATCAGTTGTTCCTTCACAATGCTTGCCCATGTGAGCAACAGGAGCATCAAGCCCTCTCTCCTCCTCTTTGCCAGTGCCAGAGGCAACAGGAGAGCTGTAATAAGACATAGTAATCCCTCATCAGCTAATTAATAATTAGAGGCACTCGTGTCTGAAAGCCTGGCTCCATTGGTGGGCAGATGCACCTCAGCTCTCCTGCCAGACACAAGCATCAGGATGTCCAAACCATGCTGAGTGTCAGGGCTGGCCCAGGCTGGTCCAGGTCTGCAGGACGCTGAGGGCTCAGCCACAGTGGGCAAGGCTTGGCTTACTTCACTCTCCCAGCTTGGGTTTAGGTACAGACCCCCTGTGGCAGGGCCTGAGTCCAAGGTCAGGATGCAGTCGGGGTCTCAGTTCACCCAGGGCATGGCCACGTGGCTGGCTGGAGTCCTCACACGAGGTGGGAAGAGCAGCCAGGACTTCAAGCTGCTCCCTCCTTCCCACAGGATGGAAACAAGGCTCCAAAATCCCAAACTGGGTTGACATGGAGATTCACCATGTGATGACCCTACAGAGCTCTGGCCTGCAAACAGGAGACTTGACAGGAGCAGTTGCACTCAGCATCTGCTTTCACTGGCTGGGTTTGTGAGCTTGAAATTTTTTAATTAAAGTCTTAGGAGAGGTAGAAATGAAGGAAAACGTGCAGCATCAGTAAGAGAAACCCACAGATATTATCAGCAGTGGCTGGTTCTTTGGTGGGTGTCTCTGAGCACATCCCCATTGTCACTCCATCTTCCTGGAAAAGCACTGATGGGCTCACAGACCTGGGTGTGCACAGACCCTGTGCTCAAGTGGCTCCTCACCCACACACACACACGGGCACATGCTTTCAAGGGGCACTGCCAAGTGCTTCCATCAGAGATGGAAACTTTCTGAGAACTACTCAGAAACACTGGAAAAAATGCTGTAAATAGCCCAAGGTTCAGCACACTTGAAGGAGGAGAGAGCAGAGTTGCCTTAGGATAAGAGAGCTGTCATCTCTCATCCCAGGAGTGCTGGTGATGCACTGGGAGGGAAGTGAGGATTTGGGGAAGAACCTCTGCAGCCTGGGATCCTCTTGCCTGGCTCTGCCCATCCTTTCTTGCCTGGCAAATCAAGGCAAAGCTGTGAAAAGCCCCAGAAAGCCAACACAGGAGCTCTGCATGCCCAGGACACCCTCCCAGCTCCACACCACCCACCACCTACCACCTCTGCCCAGCCTAATGGCCATGGGGCAATTGTGCAGACCTGCCCCACCTCCCTCTCTCCCCCAGACTCAGGTGTGGAGCTGCTCACAGCCAGGGCTGGATCACACCAGGTCCTCTCAGCATTATTTTGCCTGCTTTTCTTCTTGTCCCAGGGACAGCCCAGGGATGGTGCAAGATGTCTCCCCTAACACTGACAGGTCTCCTTTGAAACGCTCCAGAAGCAAAAGGCAAGGAGGAACCCTTCTGAGCAGAGCAATCCCAGCCAAAATTCCTGCTTTGTGGTGCAGGGTGATTACCCACCATCAATGGCCTCTAATCCACTGCCATCCATTCCCACAGGAGCTCCTGGCTCCCAGCTCCCTGCTGCATACAAATCCCAGCTGCAGAATAGGGCTGGCTTGTCAAGGCATCACCTCGATTACTCCACGTGGCCCTGATAGCTCCTGGGACTTTGTGTCCAGACTCCCCAGGCCCCGGTGAGCACAGGGGGTGAGACCCCAGATGCAAAGCTGAGGGCACCGAAACAATCCCTGCCATGAATTAATGATGTTCTGTGTGTCCACGGGCTCTTCCAGCTGGATATTTCCAACCACTTTGCAGGCACTAATGAGGATGAGCTGGGTGGGTGCAGGGTGGAAGGAGTTATCCAAGCTCAGAATGCTGCAAGGCAGCGATGCTCTGGGATGCTGCCGTTTTGTGCCTGGTCCCTCCCAGCCCTGGGATGCTTTGGAGGGAGTGTGTGTGACTCAGGGTAGGGAGGGGGGAGAGCATCTGTGATTTGTGCCTCTGCTCCCCACTTCAGCCCTGTCATGCTCCTCTGCAGGGGCTGTCAGGGCTCAGGGCCGATCCGCATCAACGCTGCAGTTAATGGGCATGGCAGGGGCCTGGCTGTGCTGACTGACACATCAGACATCAAAGCTGTGTGAGGCCTGGCAGCGCCATGGCAGAGCTGTGTGCCAGCCCTCCCCACACACCCACCCCGGGCAGGAGCTGCCTCCTCCTCCCCCTGCAATTCCTGGGTGTGCAAGGCCAGTATCCATCATGGGAACTGGTCCAGTCTGACAGAACCCCGAAAGGTCCCTCACCTTGCCCTGTGCACGCTCCTGCCAGC
The DNA here is from genome assembly GCF_000691845.1 of Merops nubicus. Classification (NCBI taxonomy): domain Eukaryota; kingdom Metazoa; phylum Chordata; class Aves; order Coraciiformes; family Meropidae; genus Merops; species Merops nubicus. The sequence goes on along the minus strand of NW_008619376.1, from coordinate 17,545 downwards.
TGCCTGTAGCATCCCTGTGCAGCATGGTGGCCTCTGGAGAGCCCAAGGGGCATCTGAGCCACCTTGAGACCATAGACCAGGCACTGGCCTCTATACACGTTGACCTTGGCTCTAGCCCTGCTTGGCATTCAGCAGGGAGAGCCTGGGCTCCAGGACAGTCTGCTTTAAACCCCAGAGCCACTGCTGTGGTTTGGGGTCTGACCCTCCTCTCCCAGTGAGCCTGAACTGTATCCAGAGATGCCCAAAATCCTCTGACACCTTCAAATAAGGAGAGAAAACACACCAGCCCTACAGATCTGTGTTTGTTCCTCTATGACCATGGCTGCAAACCTGCAGGGAGCCTCACAGCATGCCCAGCCCTGCTTGCATCTTGCACCTCTCATGGCAGAAAGTGTGCAGAGGGGGCAAATAAAGGCAGGAGAGGAGATGAGGCTGTGAGTATCAGTCTCACGAGTATCCCTGATGGACTGGTTGATGGCTCCAGCTTGCAGATATGGGGCAGCCAACCCTATCCAGGGCCAAATCAAGGCCTGCTAGGAAAAGTGACCCCTTGGCCAAGGGAGACAGTGCTGCCTTCCTGGCCTGGTGTCACTTCTTCATGTGGTGCCCCAGCCCACCAGGAGCAGGGGATGGGATCTCCCTCCACACTCAGCTCTCCCAGCAAGGGGGTAGCATGGACAGGGCTGGTCCCCATGGAGGTGCAGGATGTCACTGTTGGACCAGCACTGCTTGGAGCAGGTGTCTCCTTGCTCCTCACCCTGGCTCCCCAGGCTGGAGTAGCACACTTTCCCAACCCTTCAGCAGCAGAACCTTCCAGGCTACTTGGAGCCCTTCCCCAGGGAAGGATGGGGGCTTCCTTGTTCAGCAGCTCCCCGTGAGCTGTCACTGCTGTCCTTCATGGCTGACACGTGACTCCCTTCACTCACACTAGATATTAATTGTGTGTATCTTGATAGCTGTATTTCTCTGTTACAATCTTGTTTGCAACCTTTCTAGTCCCCCAAAGATGGGTTAGGAAGAGCAGTGTCTGGATAGTCCTTGCACCCTGGCTGAGCTTCTCCTGAAGTCAGAGCTGGGCAGTTCCCTCCTGGTCCCCATGGCCTGATGTCCATCTGTCCACCAGCCGTGCCACGTCTGTCCAGATGCCCAACTTCTGCAGCACTGCAAGACACCATCATCCAGTGCAGAGGTGTAAATACAGCTCCACCAGGACCTGTGCTCTGCAAATCATTATGCATAACCCTTTTTTTTTTTTTTTTAAAAAAAAAAGTAAAAGAAATGACAGATTTCTTATTTCCAAGCATGTTCACACGCCTTGACTAATCTGTTTCTCCACTCCTATTTTTTATCTCTCCATCTATCCATCTTTCCATCCTTCCCTCCTCTCTCCAGCGCTTCACCCTTCCTCTCTCCACAAAGAGGTGGCCCTACCTCCAGTATGTCTGTGTGCAGCCATCTGTCTGTCTGTCTCTCCAGCCATCTGGGTGTCTGCCTGCAGTGTTTGCTGTGTCTCTAAAGCATATACAGCCCGCATGTATAGATCTATCAATTGGAGGTCTATTTGCCAGTCTCTCTAAGCTGTGTTCTGTGGGCTTCATTAACATGCAAATTAGCAAGATCTGACTGGCTCACTTAGCTGCTACTTCTCTTAGACAGACATGCAACAATGCAAATACTAATGAGGCTCTGGAAATGGCACTTGCTCTATTGCTAAGCAAGCGTGCACACAGAGCAGGCTTTGGCAGTTCCAGGCATGCCATCCATCCTCACACCTGCTGGAGGACTCCGGACAGAAGGGCTGGGTGATGGATGGATGATTAGGGGCACTGATGTGGAAAAAGAGGCCAGAATTCCCCCTCTGATGGGGATGCCGGCACTCCCAGCCCCGGTAGCCTTGGCTCCAAGATCCTTTTGTCCTCCTTGCTGCACACCACTGCTCTGGACCCCAGCCACCAGTAGGATGCCCCTGCTCGGGAGCACATTGGCCCCACCATCCCAGCTGACATGGAGCCACGTCGTGCTGTGCTGGCTTCCCACCACGCCAGCAGGCTGGGCTGTGCCTTCAGCCTCTGCTGGGTTCGGAGGCTCTGATGTGCCTGGGTTATGTGTCTCTTCTCCACACTGTGCTCCCTCTCCCCAGACATGGGGAGCTGGAAAGCTGTGGCACAGATGCTTTTGAGAACTCCCAGCCCCATGTCCCAGCGTGGATAGGAGAGAAAAGTCCTCGGGCAGCTGGACACAGCCAGACTCTGCTGCAGGGCGGGGGAGCTGCTCTGGCCTCCTGGTCCCCTGGTCAAAAGCTATGCCAGACCCTGTGGTCTCCTGCTCTTTTGCTTGCAAGCACAACACGTGAGTTTGGGTCACCATGGGGGAAGTTTTCTGCTACTCTTGAGCTCCATCACCTCCTCTAATGATAATTCAACCACACACCTCCTTGTAAAACATCTAAAATGATCAAACACGGTGCAGTAAGATGAAGGCACCTCATCTTAGGAACCTGGTTTCCATATTCCTTTTTATCTTGGAGATAAAATAAAGAACCATTAGCTCTGCAGTCTCTTGCCTTTCCTCTCCCACACCTCTACCCACCCTCTTGGGAAGGAACACTGCAGCAAACCCAGGCTGCTTTACCCCACAGTCCTTTTCATCTCGACCCTGGCTGCTGTCGCAGGAGAAGCACAGACAGGCTCTTGCAAGCACTCACCAGGGCCCACAGGGATGTCCCAGCCTCTCCCCTGACACGGTGATGTTATTGTGTAGGTTCCTACAGCTGCTTCCTGGGGGAAAAGCCAGAGCAGCCACTGGGCATGTCCTACCCTTCCTGAGGACAGCTCTCGGCTCCCAGGCCAAAAGCGTTGGGTGCTGGGATGAGGGAGGAAAAGCAGCGTGGGAGGAGGGAGGGGGAGGATTTTAGGGAGATAAAGCTGAGGCCAGGACACATGCTCTGAGGTTTGGATATGGACCACACGCAGGAAGCAGATGGCTAAATGTGGAGGATGACAAACCACGGGCAGGGAGGGTGGCTTGCCCTAGCCAAAGAGCACCATGGGCCATGGGGAGAGCCACGTTTCAGTGAGGGATGAGTGAATTTCACCAAGGCTGGATCTGGCCCATCTCATCACAGACTCAACAACAGCCCACGGCGTTTTGGTGACTCCATGCTGTGGGTTCTAGGGCTCTTTCACCCTCCAGAAATGGTCTTACAAGAATCTTCTCCATGGAGGTCATCTCTGCCTGGCAGCCAGGTCTCCTAAGAAGGTGAAAGATTAAATACTTTTGGTATTTAAAGTACTTTCAGGCAGAATCTCTTCCTGGCTTATAAACAAGTGCCTGAGTCACTCAGTGATCACTTAGTCAGTGGTGATACCACCACCATTTGTGGTGGAAGAGGGAGGTCAGGAGCCGTTGCTCTCTCTGTGGGAACTGCGTTGGATGGAGATCTGCTCTCTGCTGAGCCAGCCCTGCAAATCTCTCTGCTTCCACTTCTGCAGCCTGCAGCTGGGCACAGCTGGGGCACTAAAGCCTAGCAGGTACCAGGGCTGTTTGCTGCTGGATGCCAGGTAGGTCATCCCAACTCAAATGCTACAGGGGCCCCTGGCCATTCTGACCCTGCTGTGACTTGGCATGGCCAGCTCTCTGCAAACCAAGTTTTTGGACTAGGGTCCACATTCCCTGCTCAGGAAATTCCCTCAGATATCTGCCACACACACAATGCAAGTTTGCAAAGCCTGGCTGGCTGGATTGGGAATGTCTTGGATTGCTTCTCCTGGCAGAGGAGTCCCACTGCAATGCAGGGCAATAGGGAGGAGCTGTTCCCTTCCATCACCTGCCTCTGCTAGGTCCTCAGCTTGGCAGTGCCCAGGGCCTCCACTAACACACCCACAGAAGGGAGGGCTCTATTTTTCAGTCCTGGACTCTGTAAAGTCAGTGTTTCTACCCTGAGAAATGGCATTACTCTCCTGAGAAGATGTGGAGACCTGCTGCAGGGGGAATCTGTGGCAGGTTAAATCTCTCTGACAAAATTGCTCTGCTCCAGGGATACCAGTGTAATAGCTTGGCTGCACTCTGTACTTGCACATCACCAGCCTTAGCAGCTCTCCAGGTCTCTCCCCGTTCAAGAGTGGCCTCCAGCACTGGGCTGGTCTCCTCACCGTGATGATGCTCATGGAAGGAGCCTGCAGTGAAACGTGCCCCACGGGAGAACGTGTAACAAACACTCCCCAGGTGAGCTATTCCTTCTCTGCTCTGAGCTTTGCACTCCCACCCCAGCCCCGTGAATCTCAGCCATCCTTTGGCTTGGTTCTGGTGCTGCAGCAATGTCTCTGGTTTGGCCTGAGTCTGCCTGGCTGCAGAGATGTGTCCTGAGGCTTCGCGGATATCCATGAAGGGACAGAAATTGCTTCTGCATTTTGTGACTCCAGAGCAGCTTGTTACCAGTTACACAAGGCCTAAATGTCCCCATGTTGCCACTGCAGTCTGGCTTTCCACCAGCCCCTGGCTGGAGCTCCAGCAGAGCAAACTGTCTCCCCTGCCAAAGACAAGCTCAAACCAGAGTCCTCTCCAGTCAGATCTACATCAAGCCAAGGAGAGGTCCCTGATCACTGTAAAAGTCAAGAACTCATCCTAGCAGCTTCTTTTACTGTGCCCAGAAACAAGCCTTGATGTTCTTGCCTTGATCTAACCTTTCATTATCCACCCTTTGCCTTAGTCCAGTGTCTGGGATCTGACCAGAATAGGTTCCCAATGTACCCAGCTGACTCCTCACTGTGTCCCATGAACTTCCCTTTATCATTGCTCCACATGACTGCCACCTCTTCCCATCGACTGCCACCTCTTCCCTCTCTGGGGACTGTGAACACCCCGTTTGCTGGCAGACTGAACATCCTATGAAGGGCTAAGGCATTTGCTGAGGTTGACAAAGTCAACGGAGGCCCTGTTGAGTGAAAAAAGGGTCAGTGCAACCCTGTTGAGTTGGGAAGAGCTGGCTCAGGTCTTGTTGGATCAAGTGGACAGGAGCCTCACAGTGTATTTCAGACAGCTGCTGTCCCCAGGCATCTCTCCAGAGAAGGAGGTTGAGATGAACTGTTCCCATGCTGAAGGCAGAGAAATTTCAGGGGGAGCTGATCAGTCTGGTGCCAGGAGGCACCTGCTTTTGCCTTGCCCAGGTTTAGGGCAGTGCCTAGCTCACTGCATGGGGTGGCAAAGTCTTCCACAGCAGTGGCAGCACTTCAGAGACAAACGCATGCACTTGCCCTGGGAGCCTGGAGGAGAGGTGGGGAGTACTGCTGGAGTCCCCCTTTGTGCAGCTCCTCCTAACTGCAGCACAAATGCACTTGCACACACACACACAGACGTGCACACACATGCAGACATGCACACACACACAGATGTGCAAACACAGGCAGATGTGCACACACGTGTAGACATGCACACACATGCAGACATGCACACACACGCAGACACAGCACACACATGCAGACATGCACACACACACAGATGTGCACACACATGCAGACGTACACACACAGGCAGACACGTGCACACTGCATGCCCTGGACTGGAGCTGGGTGGATTCTGCCTTGAGATGAAACATCCAAGAAACTTGCCAGTCACTTACAGGCTGTAAAATAATCGGGGAGGGAGGAAATCAAGCGACACCCTCACTTCAGCTTCTGTCCGTCCTGCGCTCCCATCTCCAACAGCCAGAGAGGGGCCGGGATAAAACATCTGCTTAATTTGACCTGTCGACTCTTCAGGGAGAATTCTCACGTCCACGACGCGAAGGTCACCTCATTAGAGGAGCAGGAGGTGAGTTCTGCATGGGGCTGGTGGCTCCAGCCTGCTGAAGGGTGACCTTTTCTCCTGGCGCGGCAGGAGACGGGTCCTGCCACGTGTGCTCCGACCCCAGTGGCAGTTGGTTTCGGAGACACTTACACGTCCTGAGCACTGGTTTTGAACTTTTCATTCCCACAGGCCTGTCAGCTCTTGAAAGCTGTAAGTGCCTGCTGTGTCTCCTGCTCGCTGATGGGGCGAGCGTGACGCTGTGCAAAACCGTTCCCTCCCTCACTGCTTACTCTTGCTCCTCTGCATCTCAGGGGGAGCAGGATAAGGCCCAAGATTTCCTCCCAGTGGAAGGTTTAGGCGCATCCTGGGCCCACCACGGACAGACCTTTCCTTCTGCAGCATGTCTGAGCAGAGCTGTGTCTCAGCTCCCTAGAAAATGGGCTGGATGTGACCCAGACGTGGCCGATGAGTTGCCCATGGGGGAGCAGCGTGTGTGCACAACTGCTCAGAGCAGCCCAGCTCGTGGTGCAGAGCAAAGAAGAGAGCGTGAGCCTCACGAGGTGCCTCCTGGGACCCGGGGGTGCAAGCCCTCCTCCCACCCCCAGCACTCTTCCTCATCCCAGCCGGGTCTGCAACGCCCCAACCACCCCGCGGGCAGGAGGGCACTGACAGGCCAGCAGCATCTGCCCTGGGGGAAAGCAAACGATGCCTGGTTTCTGCTCCTGCCTCAGAGGGGATCTTTTCTTGCCTTTCATGTTATGCCCGGACTGGGGAAGGAGAACATCAGCTCTCCCTGTCAGCACGCGTGGCGCTCGGGCTGCAGCGCTCCTCCGGCGGCTCAGCAGAGCGTGCTGGACTGCACGTGTCCCCCGAGAGCTGCCCTCCCACCCCTTCCTGGAGCAGAAGAGGAGAGACATGCCTGCCTCCTCCCTTGCACTGCCCTCCACAGACCTTTAATTCTTTCTCCTCTGATGTTAATCTTGGAGGTGGTGCGCAGGTCGAGTTTAATATGCTGCCCTGAGGGAGTTTCATTCTGAGGCAGTGAGAGGGAGATTGGGGTTTCCCGTGGAGCCCGAGAGCATCACCAGCTTCCAAAGACAGCAGGCTGTGCTCTGCAAATGCCACTGGGGCCCATTTCCCACAGACCTGGCTTTTACCCACAGTTCTGGCCAATATCTGCTGCCTCTCTGGCCCACACCTCTGTGCCCAGCCCACAGCCACCACACGGCCCCTGGGCCACTCTCAGGTGCCATTCCTGACTCGAACGCTTGCCCATGAACAGCCCCTGGTCCACACGCACGTGTGTGTGCCAGCACCCAGCCCTGCATGCCAGGGGAAGAGCTGGTGGCAATGGCAATGACAACGGCATGTCCACTTACTCCTCCCTCTGCCTCAGTTCCTCCATCTGATGAGTAGGACTCAAAAGGCACAAAGGGCTATTTATGGATGGTTCTCCCCATGAGATCTATGGGAGGGATGCACACAGACCCCATTGGCACAGGGGTACCTCTTGAAGCGTTTGTTGGGGGTGTCAGGGGTACGCCCATGGCTCCAGGCAGCCAGGTCACCCTGCTCAGACTGACACCTCATCCCCATATGCTGCCTGGGCACGTGACTGCAGTGCCTCCCGTAATGCGAAAGGACAGGCAGTAAAAGACTGTGATGTGGATAATAAATATCCATTAAACCAGCTTTTAATCTATCCTGCTAACAACAGGGATGCCAATGAGAGAGAGGGGAGCCTGGCAGGCTGCGTGCAGGGAGCAGGTGGCATGCAGGGAGCGGGGCACTCGGGCAGCCCACCACAGGCTCTCAGTGCCCAGGGAGGGGATGAACCCTCTCTGCAGAGCACAGAGCCAGGGCCAGTGCCCAGGGACGGGTGGACACGCAGCCAGGCTGTCTCCTGCATGGAAAGAGCTCCAGCCCAGCACACAGCCCTGGCACCAGCTGCTTGAAAGCTGAGGTGACACTGCTTTGTTAGGGGTAAATACAGTCTGTGCCCAGATAGCAAGGTGAAGCCACATCCCCCTTCCACCAGCGTTGCTCCAGCAAAGGACAAAGCAAGCTTCTACCTTCCCTTAGTGCTGGGGAGCAGAGCCATGTTTTAGCCCTTGGAGGCTGGTGGTTCATGAAGGAGAAAACCTGGTTCCTCCCCATCACTCCCCCCAAAAAATCCCCATGTACACCCCCTCAAGGAAACCCTGAGTGGTTTCTGTATGTGTTGCTGTCCATCCACTGATATATGGATCCAACTCTTGCATCTCCATCTCTGTCCTGCTCTCCAGGGACAACAGGCTCCTCCTGGAGCTCCTCTGGGTAACAAGGGCATTCTCTTTCCTAACTCCTATCAAGGAGTTTCTCTCTACTTTGTGTAAGACGCCTTCACCTTCCTCCCTGCAGCAGTGCCACTCACTATTTATGGCTGTACAGCGTGGAGCAGGTCTCATCTGGTGTCCTTCCTCTGATTTCAGCAGAGGATAAAGTGCCCCTGGATTGCTGCTGCCTCTGCCACGATGCTCTTTGCTGGAGCCAGAGCCAGCTGCATGATGGCAGCTCCCTCCCCTGGGGTCTTCTCAGTGCAGACTTTTACACCATGTACAAATTTTGGGAGGGGAGAAAATCCCACCCAGAAGTATCAAGGTTTTTAGCTGGGTTTTGGTGCTGCTGAATCATTAAACAGTAAAACGCTAGATAGAATAGAAATGCAGATTTGAAGTAATATGATAATATAACAGCCCAAATGAAATGAAACCAAATGATAATGTCAAATTGAAATGTTCCTCCCTCATTGGAAAGAATCTTTTCAACGTTATTGAAACAAAATGTGAAAGTTGAAATCATTTGATTTGACACTTCTTCACAGAAAAAAAAAATCCTCGGGATCGACATGTTCCCAGGAGATGTTCAGATTTTAAAAGCTGCTCTGCCGGCAAAATTCTGCCAGACAGAAATAAGACAGAGCAAAGGAGCCAGTTCCTCCCTCTGCCCCCTCTCTGAGCCAGTGGTTTGACACAGAGGGAAGATTAATGCCAGGGATGCTCAGAAGGGACAGAGCAGCTTCTCCTGTTGACTCCGCTCCTTCACCGACCCGTGCCCCGACCCTGTGCCCAGGGAGAGCGGCTGGGCCAGCAGCCTGACCCTGCACCGACCCTGCTGGGGCCACGCCAGGCAGGGATTTGTGTTTTACCCTGTCCCTCCCACCCGTGTCTTCCACCATCCCTTGTCACTGGCAGCAAGAGCTGCTGGCAGCAGCACCGTGGCTCACACGGGAGGTTGTTCTGCAGCAGCAGAGCTGCTGCTCTGGGATTTCACAACCCGTCGACTTGACCAGTCCTGTCATTTTGCAGTTTTACACTTTTTCCATGACCCTTCTTGAGTCTGGCACACCTACCAGAGCAAGGGTCCCTCTGGGGTGCTCACCTGAGAGGTTTCCACCCCTCCAGCATAATTCTGTCTTGTCCAGAGTGGAGGGGGGTGAAGAGGGGTGCCCAAAGGCAGAGATGGCCCAGTGATGGGAGAACCACCCCTCTCTGCACGTGCTTTGATAACCTGGCATCTGCCTCCAAAAAATCCTGCCCTTGGGGTGTACAATCCCCCTCCCTTGACTCCTCCTCTCGCCTGGCTTGGAGGAGCAGCTATCACCACCCTCTTGAGGTGGCTCAAGCCCCCTGCTCTCCCCACTGCATTGCCCAGTCTCCAAGGCTTTCCCAGGCTGGCAGAGGAAGGCAGGAGACCCAGCAGCACCAGCACAGCTCGGGCAGCAAGTGCCCGAAGCAGCAGAGGGGCTGCACAGCAGTGGAGCCATCTCACAGCCTGCTCTGCAAAGGGCTGGATGCCCCAAAAACCCAGTGGCAGCCAGGTCCTCTGCCTGCGCTGGGTGAGAGCAGGATGGAGCTGGGGCCAAAGCTCCCTCCTCTCCAGGCTGCAGAGCTCCCCACAGCCGGGGCTGGTGCTAATGAAGATTTCCTGGAGCGCTTGCTTAGCAGAAAATGATTGGTTACACCCATGCTCGTAATTAAAAAAAAAAAAAAAAAAGAGAAAGAGTGCACTAATGGGTATTTATTTGACTGTTACCTTGTCATGTATTTATCGATGCAGATAAATTCAAAATCATTAAATGCTTTACGGGGCCTGACAATTTACAGCCCCTGTCAGCGCTCCGTGCTCTGCCTCGGTGGCACGGCTGCGGGCAGGGGACTCATCCTGGCTCCCCTCTGCCTCAGCACCGGGTCAGGAGCCAGCCAGGGCATGCAGAATCATGGGGACAGCAGCCTTGGACTAAGTGTGGTGTGTAAAACAAATGGTGCTGAGGTGAGTCTCTCTCCCTCCCGCTCTGCAGGGATGTGCAGCAGCAGCAACAGGTCTCTGCTTGGGGCTGGAAGCGCTGCCTGGGTGTGGTTGGTGCTGGGTGGGTGGGTGATTGGTGATTGGAGCTGTATCCTCAGCTCCCCACAGGTCCCATCCCTGCCTCAGACATCCCTGTGTGCATGACAGCCCCAGGCAGATGGGACTGCAAATGCCTCGAGGACAAGGTGGTGCTGAAATAATTTGTCATCTCTATGTGCAAGTGGAAAACTCAAGCCAAGCACACAGGAGCTGTCTGGCATTGCTTGGAGGCCAAATATGAGCCAACGTCACCACAGCACAGGGGGACTCTCCCTCTGCCTTCTTCCCTGGGGTGGGAACTCTCTCAATGCCTCCTCATCACAGAGCTGATGAAGACAGCAGTGGATGAAGGAAGGATGAATGGTTTTCTCCGCTCTGTAACAAGCAGCAGGGGCAGCCCAGAGTAGCCACAAATCTCAGGAGAATATCTCTCTAGAGACTTATCAGGTGTGCAGGGGGCGACAAGGGCATCTCTTGTCTCAGTGTTTGCATAGCAACAAGGCTCTGCCTTCATCCTGATTATACAGCCCCTAATTACCTTATTATTTCTATTAGCCAAGGCGAGGAGCCCCCTCCTCTCAATGCACCCACGGGCAGCCTGGGCCCGGACCTATGCGTGGGCATCCTGGTGCTCTAATTGCCTGTCAGCAGCATTTTATAGTCCCACATCACAGCGTTTGTGTGTGGCAGCACCTGAGCCTGCACAGCCTCCTGCCCTGTAACTGCTGCTCCATCCTCAGCACCCAGACCCACACCCGTGGGTGCAGCATGACCTGCCCGTGCACACCCCTGCACACATGCTCTCTGTGTGTGCCTGGTGCACCGGCTCTCCCCTGGTTTCCCTCAGGGTTTTCCAGGGAGCTGGTTTTCCCCAGAGAAGCAGTGCTCACTCTGCAGCTCGTTCCCCCCTCCCCAGGATCAGCACGGAGCAGAGTGAGCAGCAGCAGCCCAGATCTGGGGCAGAGACACAGCCACGGTGACACCCAGTGTCCCCACGACCCTAACCTGGCTGAGACCAGACCCAGACAACGTCCCTTCAACGCGGAGGGGACATCTGGCTCTGCCACAGCCCTGTCCTGAACCCCAACTTGGCGTGGAAGGAGGATCCCAGCTCGCTATGCTCAGACCTGCTTCTCATCGCAGCGGAGGCCTCCGAGGGGAAGCATCCTCATCTCCACCTCTGCAGCCTTTCACCGTGGGGTAACGGGCAGGCTGGCACCAGCACGGGGCTGAGCACTGCTGGCGATGCTGCAGGCTGGCCCCGGGCACAGCTGGAGAAACCTCTGGCTGAGCACCCTGCCCCTGAGCACCCCGAACCAGCTGCCTTGCTGCCCGGGCTGTCTGCAGGCAGCCTGGGAGGCAGGAGCCAAGCTCGTTCCTGCCTGCACCACTCTCCTCTGCCCACCAGCCCTTTGCTGGGTGTCGAGAGCCCTGGGCAGCACGCAGGGTGCTGAGCTGCTGGAGGAGGCTCAGCACCCACCGGTGGCGGTGGCTGCTGCGCTGCGTGGGCTCGGTGGAAGGCTCTGGGAGAGCCACTCTCCCCGGGCTCAGAGCACACTGCACGGTGGCGTGGACGACCCCATTGTTTGGGAGAGAAAAGGCAGGAACTGGGGCTGTGAGCATAAGTAGGTCACACGCGAGGCTGGAGACGAGGCCACGGGCACAGGCTATAAATACAACGGGGAGAAGAGGGGGACAAGGGAGGTGGGGATGTCTGGGGATGAACGGCGAGGGAACGTGGGGGGACCCACAGACAGACGTGCAGGAGCCTGTCCCTGCCCACTGTGCAGAGGTGCAGAGCTCTCTCTGCTCTGCTTCTTGCCATCAGCAGCATCCCAACTCTTTGCTCCGTTGCTGCCCTCCCAGTGCAGGAGAAGTCTTGTCCTGGCTCCACGGCTCAGCACAGTCCCGGAGCAGAGATGTTACTTGCTGGGCTGTGGGTGGGGAGGATGCTGCTCGCTCCTGGGTGTGTGACAACCTTTATCCTCATGACCACTGTGAGCCATAAAATTTTACTGCGACATGGAGTTACACCAGGGCTGGGGGCAGAGAAGCTGCTCAGCCTCCACAATTATGGGGAGACATCCTTCTGCCTCACAGGGGTGCTGGACAGCTCTTGTGTCCCCACGTCAGGCTGGAGAGACCAGCGTGCCCTGAGATACCCCATTCTGGTGGGAGTGCTCGTGGGGGCTTCTCTCCCTCCACATCCCCGGGGGGGCTGTGAGTGATTGATGTGTAAGGAGCACGCCCAGGGCAGCAGCTCTGAGCAGGACCCGTGCCAGCGAGTGACCCATCTGACAGCAGGGTCAGAAGGATGCTCCCCTGCTGCCTCCCTTGGCAGCACCTGATGCTTCAGCACATGGTTCAACCCTTCATCCTGCAACCCAGTGGGTTGTGAAATGCTGAACACAGGCAGAAAATGCCTTCCTGGCCCCTGTGGTGATCAGCTGGTGCCCCTAGGCAGGAGGCACAATTAACCTTCTCTTGACAAGAATAACTACCAATGTTATTATTGATCATAAAATTATCCAGCCTTTTCCAAGCCCCAGCCGCAGGATTGGCGTGGTGGTGGCGCAGGGTGGGAACAGAGAGTGCAGAAATGGAGAGGCAGCATTTGCAGTGTCCCAGCACTCTCCTGGCACACGTGGAGGAGGGCTGGGAGGTGTCTCCACAACCACCCATTCAGGTGCCCTGAATCCCCAGACCTTGCAAGGGCCCAGAAGGATGTGGGAGCTGAGATGTATTAAAAGATGGCAGGAATTAGGAAACGGCCAAAAGGACCCTTGACAAAGCTGGGCATTGAATATGAAACAAAACAAAGCTACAAAATTAAGGGATGAGAAAAGATCCCTGCTCTAATCCCTGGCTCTGGCTCATGGGTAATCCAGCACAAAGGAAAGGTGAGGCCCCGTGGGTCACAGGCTGCTTGATTAGAGGTTGTGCATCAAGCACTGTGTTGAATAAAAGAGGAAGTTTCCTAATTCCCAGCCTGCCACCCCCCAGAGGGATGCAAACCAGGCATTGGGCACTTTGGAACAGATCAGGGTGAGCTGCTGGTTCTGTGCCCACCATACCCAGCCCCGTGCAAACCATGGTGAGCTCCAACCTCCCGTGCCTGGCTGCCAGCAGGGTCACCCCCAAAGCAGGGTCTGAGCCCTGCACCAGGGCAGGACACAAGGACTAGGGGGGTGACAGGGACAGGGTGTTGTCCTTTGGCATCTGGAGCGAGACCACGGCAGTTTAATTGCTGTGTAATTATGTCCAAGCACTGGTCACTCACTGAGTGACTTCTGCAGAATGCTGATCTGGGGAAAATCTTCTCTTTTTTTGTAACGGAAACCAGGAAGCTGGAAATTCTCAGGGTAAAAATTGCTTTTGGTCCTGGTTAGGGAAATCAGGCTGTTGGAAAGCCAGGCATTTTCACAATCTTCTGTCCTGACAGCTTTTGTTTGGGGTTTTTCATTTATGAAAGGAAAGGGTTTGGCAGGGAAGGAGTATCTGATGGCAATGCCGGGAAGAGGGAGAAAAAGAAGATTCCTTCACAAAATTTTCAGTGGAAAATAACAGGACATTTTTTTTTTCTTCTTCATCTGCCTCATTTGAACCCCCCTGCTGGAGGGGGCTGCCGTGGCCTCACACCTCACACCCGGTGTGCCATGGGCTCTCCGTGGTGCAGTGAATTGGTGGGGCTGCCTGTGTGCCCAGCAGAGCCAGGGCTGTGCCAGTGCTAACCCAGGGGCACCACGCTGCCGTGGCTGCTAAATTGGCAGCGTGTAAGAGGCATGTCACCTGGGTGACAGGATACGCTGCACCGAGCACTAAATATTCCCTTCGTTATTATGACTGAGCTGAGAAAGTTCCCCGCAGTATCTGGAGCAAGGATGGAGGCTGGATGTGCAGATGTGAGATCTTCCAGCTCTGCAGCCCCCAGCACAGGAAGGACGTGGAGCTGTTGGAGCGTGTTCAGGGGAGAGCCATAAAAATGATCCACGGGCTGGAGCAGCTCTGCTGTGAGGACAGGCTGAGGGAGTTGGGGCTGTTCAGCCTGGAGAAGAGGAGGCTCTGGGGGGACCTTAGAGCGACCTGCCAGTGCCTGAGAGGGGCTACAGGAAAGCAGGGGAGGGACTGTTCACAAGGGTTTGGAGGGACAGGATGAGGGGTAATGGCTTTAAGCTAGAAAAAGGGAGATTTAGGTTAGAGGTTAGGAACAAGTTCTTCAGTATGAGAGTGATAGATCCCTGGAATAGGTTGCCCAGCGAGGTGGTGGAGGCTCCATCCCTGGAGAGATTCAAGATCAGTCTGAATGAGGCTCTGAGTAGCTTGATCTAGTTGGAGATGTCCCTGCTTATGCCAGGGACTAGATGACCTTTGGAGGCCCCTTCCAGCCCAGACATTCTGTGATTCTGTGATTCTTTGTCCATCTCCAGTGCCTGGTCACGGTGGCCATGGTGCCCTAATGGGGACATCAGAGGCTGGTGTTTTTCAGAGCCAGGAGCACAGGGTTGGAGCCACCTGCACACGCACAGAGGTGGCCTGTTGTCCAGCAGCAGTGTCTGTGCTGAGCCTGGAAACCTGACTGCTCGCAGCAGAAATCACTTGCTTTGGTGGAGCTGCTGCAGCGTGGAGCTTCTGGATGCTTGGGATGCCACAGCCTGTCACAGACCTGCAGATCTGCTGCCCTGCAACACGGGGTCACCTGTTTGACACAGGCAGCTCAGCTGCATGACCTCCATGCAGTGGGACTGGGAACGTGGGAGAGGGGCTGAGGGGTGGGCTCCTGTGCTGCCATGAGCCTGTCTCTGCCTGGTAGAGAGGAGGGAGCTGTGATGGCTCCACTGCAGGGAGGTCTTCATGAGCATGGTCACAGAATCACAGAAAGGTAGGGGCTGGAAGGGACCTCTGGAGATCATCTAGTCCCACTCCCAAATGATGGATGACCACCCTCCAGTGGGTGGGCCCTGCCAGTGGTTTGGAAGAATTTCATTGTGAGGGAGGAGAAGGGGAGCGGTGGGTGTTGTTAGTCTCAAGAAGAGACAGGACAGGGCTGATGCAGCCAACTCTGGTGCTTACACACCCACTGTGAAGCCCCCATGTCTCTGGTGGTGGGTACCAGAGCCCACATGGTGCTGTAGGTGCATGATGCTCACCAGCAGCCACTGACTGCAAAGCCCACCCAGCACCACCCATCCCAAGCCCCAGGCTCCGCTGATGTGGAGAGGGGAAAGGGCTCCCGTGCAAAAGGTGGGGTTTGGGAAGCAGCTTCCCCAACACAAGCCCCAGCCTCTGCCTCGCTGCCACGCTGCCCAAAGCACCATCCCCAAGGTCAGGTTTCCAGCACGCTCGTGGCTGTCTCCTTGGCTTCCCTGCTGCCTTCTCCATCTGTGTCTGACTCGCAGAGACACACGGCTCCGACCGCCCGAGTCTGTCCTCCCCCAGGGAAACCCCTCCGACCACACAGCCCGCCTCTGACTCCAGCCATGGTCTGTGGTTTCTCAGTTTTTTTTTTCTAAAGAAAAGGAGTGATTAATTGCTCCCTCATTTGCCCTCAGCAGAAGATAACTATCTCTCCTGCCAGCCTCTGGGAGTTTGGCAATGGTCGAGAGAGCAAGGGCATGCTCCTGGAGAGATGCCCAACTTCCATCCAGTGAGCGATGCTGCCAGCTCTCTGCTTCCAAGGGCCAGGAGGGTTTCTGGGTCTGTGTCCTCTGCAGCCAAGCTCCAGCCCCTCTCCCAGCCCAGCTAAACCCTGTAGGTGAAGGAGAGAGCGAGCCCGAGCAAGAGGCTCATGGATGTATATTCTGCTCATTGCTCACAAATACTAATGGCCCAGAGTTATTAATATTGCCACTGTAGTCATATCTGGGTAATTACTGCCATTAACCACCAGCAGAACTATTGAGTTCCCCTAATCAGTGCATTATAATAATTGGGACCAAGTGTTTTATAGATCTAGGCACTAATTCTTTCCTAGCACCTCTCCCTCCCTGCTCGGCTGCCAGCCCAGGAGGCTGCTCCTTGCCACTGGCTGCTGGGGCACTCGTGTGACCCCACGTGCCATGGGGTGGGTGACAGCTCGTGCAGAGATGTCCTGTGCCTCCATCTGATGGGAATTTGTGGCCGTAGGAGATTCAGGTCCCCAGGTGCTCAGGGCTGGCCTCTGTGCTCGACCTGTCTCTAGCAGTCTCGGCAGGCTGTGAAGGTGGTGATGGGTCTGCAGCAGGGCTTGCAGGAGGAGAGGTGGGTCCAGGACCCACGTGTGTGGCCCAGCCATCCAGCAGCTCCCCGATACTGGGAGGCAGCAAGGCTGGAGGGAGTGCTTTGGCTGTTCCTGTTATGCTGGGATAGAAATCTGGTGTGGGGGAAATTAATTGCTCGGTCTGCTATTTACACCGACTTCCTCTTGCTCTGGAAAGCTCCTCGCTGCTGCAGCCATCTGGACCTTGGAGCCCAAACCCCTCTTGGCCCAGAGCTGGTGGCTGTTCAGGTAGCGATTCAAGGGGTTCCAGAAGACGAGCATCTTGCATTGAGCCCAGCAGGCAGCTGCCTCCACATCCCCTGTGCCCACCACCAGTGCAGGCAGGAGGGCTCCTGCCCTGCCCAGCGCTCCAGGAGGGAGCTCAGATGGGACCAGCTCCATCCCCAGCTCTGCTTTCCCCAACCACCACCAACCCACCTCCTCCCCGAGCGGTGCTCAGGGCAGGCAGAGCCAGGCTGGCTCCAAAACGAGCAGACAGGCATCTGCCACAGACCTTTGGGCCAGATCGTGGGGACAAAGTCAGTTGGCACAGTCCCCTGGCAGGGAGGGCTGGAGTTCGCAGGCAGAGCAGGTCTGCAGACCCCAAGACCCTGGCTAAGGCAGGGCAACGTATCTGTGACTCGTTCATGAGTCAGAAAGCACAACCATATGTCATTCAGAGCTGGCCTGCAAACAAAAATCCCTGGAAATGCTAATAAATAATAAATAAAAAAAAAAAAATAGGAGGGAGAACTCCTGGGGGGGTGGGGGTTAAAGAAATGTTTTATTGTGACCAAGCTGATGCATTTCCTTCCAACTGCAGCCATCTCATCGAATTATGTTTGGTTTTTTTGATGTTTAGAAAAATAAAATTAAAGGAAACTTTGAAAAAAAAGTCATTTGGTTGGAAGAGAAAAAAAAAAAATTCAAAACATTTCACTCTGGAAATGCTGAAATTAAATGTTTTGATGTTTGGGGTTTTTTTTTTTTCCTCCTAACAAATCGTTCAGCAGAACTGATAGATGCTTCCAGAACCTTTTGGTGGTGTCAAATCTGAATTTTTGTTTTATTTTTCTACAAATAAATAATAATTATAAAATAACAATGATAATGACAATAACAATAATAATAGTAATAATA
>NW_008619375.1:0-13547 GCF_000691845.1 Merops nubicus | reverse complement strand
TATATATATATATAGTTTGGCAACCCATAAAACCTGAAGTCTTTAGCTCCATCTTGGTTGTCATCCAGACTGCCCTGCAATACTTTCACACTTGCAGGAATGATAAAGTTCACATCCTTCTCTCACCCTAACCGTGCTCCTTTCTCTGCATGTCCCTCAGCTTTACAGGGTACAATAGTCAGCACCATTCCTACCACACACAAAACCCTTAAACCACAGTTCTTTCTCACATCCTCTTCACTGCTGCTCAAAGTAGAGCAGCCTGAAAAGACCCTGCAACACAGAAAGGCTTCACTTTGCATATGGATAAAAGCAGCATGATGAAAGGTAGGACACAGATTAAGAATCAAGCTCTGATAATCTACAGGGGACTTTGTCAGTACACAGGCCTGGGGTGGTAGCTTGCCCAGGAACAGGAACTGAATGTGATTCTGGAGCATGCAACTGCTTAACAAACAGCCTTGCAGTGAATCAGGAGCATTTTGACAGAAATAAGGACAGCATGGCTATGCAGTCAAAGGGGAGGGGAAAAAAAAAAAAAAAAGAGAAAAAGAGAGAGAAGAGTGGTGGTGTTTAAATATGCCAAAATAATGTAACAAAAAATAGAGTTTGTGTATGTCATCAAAAAATAGCTATTAATATTAGCAGACAGGGACAAAATAAGATACAGGTGGGAACCTAAACTGGCATTTCTTATCTTCTGATTGCTTGACTTTGCAACCTTAGTATTGTAGGTTTTGAATGTGTAACTTCTGTGTTCTAAGACTGGTACAACTATAGAAAACACATCACACAGAAGACATAACATCAGGGTCAAAAGTTAGTCTCTACGAAAGCATAAAAATGGATGATGATAAACCATCTTCTTTCCTTAACATGCTTCATTATGTCTGAAAGCTGAAAAATACCTCAAACAAGTGAATCCACCCATAGCCTCCATTTTTTATTTACAATTTTTCAGAGAGAAATTACTGTAAAGAGACTTTTTCTGATTATTTGAAAACAGCATTTACATAGAGATTAATACACTTGAGACATTCCATAGGACACAAATCTGTTTAATTGGTTTCACTTGCCTGTAATCATTCTATGCAATTTTTTTTTTCAGTACTTGAAAAATTACAAATAAAAAATTACAGACAAAAAATCCAGTTTGTAATCATCTTGCTGAACCATACAGCAGTCCTCTATTAATTTTCTATTGATATATTCTTTGCTCATTGGCTGAAAAAGGAACCCTCTCTGTGAAGTTATAACATGACAAAAAAATTAAGAATAATCTCTGCAAAGCAATAGCTGATATGAATGGCTGGCTAGATGCTCTGCAAGCCTCACTGCTGGTAACTGCTATCAGCTGACTCAGAAACTGTCAAAAGCTTCTAATCTGCTTCACTTTTGCCTCATTTGCTGCTGCATTTTTGCTTAATGGCAAATTCTTGACAAGGCATTGCTGCGGCTTTGTCTCAGTTCAGTTTACACACTGATCTAGCTATACCACAGCTTTGGCAGCTACTAAAATATGCTTAATTCCCCCACGTCCTCAATGATTTTACAGTCTCATAATGTTCAGGTATTTTCAGCCACTGAATTTCACCTTCTCAGAGAAGTGAAACTTTCCATTCTTTCCTGTTCTTTACCAGCAAACATACCTTATTATCATGATATTCAAGCCTTCACCTTTAGAGCATTTAGACTGAGGTCAGTGTATTTGTCATCTTTCCTTCTGCAGAGATGTTCCTGTGCATCCTAAAGAAATTACCAAATAGTTCTCAGAGGACATAACACACTAAGCCTCAGCTTGGAGGATTTTTTTGCTAGATCGTTTTTCTATGAAAATTCTTACATGACATTTATTCAATCAATTATTATTGACTTCTTTTACCCCATCCAGAGTAAAATATTAAAATAGTGTGATAAAGTGAAAAATAAGTGTTGGTATATAAGGATCATGCATTTTAAAAATGAATTGTTAGCCTGTCAATGAAATCACTAGAGGTTTGTGGGTTTTCCTGTCCATGGAAAAGATAAATATTTTATTGTAAATACAAAGAAGGCAGTTGCAAATTTTCCTTGTCATTGCAAAAGCACAATGTATGGTATATTAACCTTTCAGCCCATAAGCATTTCTCTGTGTATTGACTCCAACAGACACCAGCAAACATCATATTTTTTTCAAGAAAAGAAATAATTTGCTGCTGAATGCATGATGATGCAATCAAAGGTTACAAGCACTTTCTTCTTAGCATTCCTCTTCATTAGAGTCAATTTTTTAAGCTTTATAACTGAAATATTCATGACAGAAATAATAGTCTAACTAGAAAGCATTCATTGAAGATGCTTTTTAGCATATTGTACAATATTTGTACAGCTGCTTAATCCCATAATTGACATCAGGTCTTCTTGTTGATGTTTTGAGGGGAAAAAAAGCTCAGGTAAGATGGATTTTTTCCAGTTATTTTTTCAAGACACAAACCTGAAGAAAAGTGTATTCAAGAGGGCTATTTGAAGCAGCATGCAGGAGCTAAATCCTGTTAACAAATAATGAAAAGTGTGTTTAAATCCCATAAGCGTCACTCAGTTTCTTTTAATGTTTATAAACTGTTTACTGAAATAATGGTTTTTCTGTTAGCAATGAATACAACTGTGAAATATTTTTTCCTGTAAGGGAAAATATAAAAGGTAATGCTTTTTTCCCAATAAAATCTGCACTTAGATATGGCATAGCACCGCTGATGTTGGAGGTTTAAAGCTGAGTAACAATAAGATTTTATTAATGTTTTGTGACAGTGTGTCTAGCAGAAAGGATGGAATTGATGGACAGTTGTGGTTTTTCACACTGCTTGTTCTGTGACTCCATTATGTCTGTGGAGCATGGAGTAAGGCTGTCTGTTAGGCACACGTAACAAGCCCGAGTTTACCGACACCAAAAGGGCCGCTACAGTAATTTCATCCTGTATACTCAGTCTTCATTCCTCACATCACAGGGTTTTTAGGCATAGAAGTAATCGGTTTTGTTGTGTTTTTCTAAAGTCAGATTAGTTCTCTAATTCCCAATTCACCTAACAGATGAACAAAGACTTGTGCTGACACAGCACAAAGAGGGGGAGGTGCTGCAGGGAGGGAAGGAGAAAAAATAAGTCAACAGGCACTGAGACATAATGCTTTGTACACTGAAACTATAGCTTAAATCAGAAGCAGCTTAATTTCTCTAGAGTGTAGAATGAGCAGCAGCTGTAATTACTGCCTCCGAGTGCAAACACTCACTCATTCCTCTGCCTCGAAGAGGCTGAGCTGCTGCTGGCCATTTAAGACGATTCACAGTTCCCTTGCCAGTGTAAACAGTTATACCAAATAATGGTTCTCACTTCTTCTCCCCTTTTAAGAGGGGATTCTTTTTAAAACTACACCATTTCAGTGATCTGGTTTACATCGGGGCCCTACAAAGGACAAGACAAAACTGAATAGGCTGCAAATTGCAGAGCAGGCACAGGAAAAAAACTCTTGTTAAGCTATAGCCGACAGACTTGTGTAGCCACAGGCAGTAACTGAAGATGACGAGTACTGGACCAAGTATCATCCCCAAATCTCCCACTGAAAAGAGCTCCAAGACAACCTTATGTACCCTTCCAGCATCTTTTTTTCCTCATTTGTAGGCATAAGTATTTTCCTATTTTGATTTAAATATTCCTGTTTTCAGAATTTAGCAGATTCAATGTCCTCACCCACTGGACAGTACTTGGCTTCTAAGATTTATTTTCAAGAGGATTTTGAATCACAGACCTGTCTCTTCTCTGAGGGGAGAGGGTAAATCTCCTAGGCAGTCATGAATGTATCCGAAGTACACGCACCTTATCAAGTATGTTTGGTCATAGGCTTGCTGTAATCTAAGCAAGCAGGTTTGGCTCGTGTTCTCATCTCTTTCTAGCCAGTTTCATTTTTCTGTTCAGCTGTCAACACCACCAATTGAAAGAGAAGTAAAATATGTCCCTAAACTATGCAAGACTACATGCATTTTATTCAGTATCACTTTTGAAGCCTATACTACTTACTGCCGACCAAGTAGGAATTTCCACTCATGTCATAGTTGAAAAGTACATTACAGTTTTTAGGTCTTAGCAAATACTTTCATGGTCTAGGACTAGAACATGGCAGATTTGCTCCATTTGAATTTGAAAGCTAATTCATTAGCACATTACGCCTACATCAAAACATTCATCCTCAGAGGTGCTAAAAGTCATCTGTCAGTTTTCTATAATTTTTAGTTCCATATCATCTTAACCTGTATTACAGGAGAATTTTCTTTCATGCCAAAAATGATAGCTGTGTTTTGCTTTATTTGCATGAACCCAGTATATCTTTCTCTCCATGTCTTAACTACGTGTTTTCTTAATTCTTAAGCAGACAGATTGGACTGCTTTTTCAGCTGGTAACTGCACTGATGCCCATGTGGTTACACTGCCTTGGTACTGTTGGACAAGTCTCTTTTGATAGGCTGGTCAACACAGCAAGGACATAAGCATAAATCACTCAAAATAAAAAATACTTGCACGGCTGCAGAAGGGCACAGAGTCAGCTCCCCACTGACGGCTGATACTTCAGCCTCCTCAGACAATCCTGTTTTCTCCCTGGCAAGCAGTTACATGCTTAGCTCTCTTACGTTCTTCTTTCCTTTTTCTACCCTTTATCCTCAGAGTCCTAAGGGAATGAGAACTGTTCCTGAGACTATTTCTACTCTCATTTAGCCAATTAAATTCTCTAGTGGATGTGTCATACCCAGACCTACACATAGTCACTCAACAGCAAATCAGTAGCAGTATTAAAGCATTTTTCAATATGAATAACTGTGACATACTCGGGTTCCTAATGAAGAGGAGTTTCTCTACACTCTCTTTTTTTAAAAGCTTGATTTACTTTATCCTCATTATAAGCTGCAGCAGGCTTTACAAGCCTGAAGGACAGGTGAGCAAGCAGAAAGCAGATGAAAGACATTTTGTGAACAAGTAACTTCTGGCAGCATGGCAGAGGTTGATCTGAGAGGATCGTCAGAGGCAGAGAAGATAAGAGCTGCGTGTGGTCCTAGGACTGGTTCTAGGACAGCTTGTGCATCTGCTGTGCAGGAGGCAGGTAACCAGCAGAAAAGACCAGGAATACTCCCAATACCCTCGAGATGGCAGCTATGGGAAGCAAAGAAAGAGAAAGGAATGGAGTAAAAGAAAGCTGCAGCTATTTTCAAAGTTATGTTAAAGTTTGGTGACAAGAGGTTTTATTGAATACAATAATAGAGAGACAGTCACTAGGATCTGAAAAGAGGAATTATGTCTCTGTGTTGCTAGAAAGGAAAATTACTCTGGTAGCTTCATTTTGTAAGAACAGAAGGGATTAGAGTCCAGGGGTCTATTTGTGATAATAGGTTCAGAGCTCATATCTTAGACATTAAGTCTCATAAAGAAAACCAAAAATACCTTGCCACACATTCACCATAATTCTAACATATTTAGCAAGTGAAAGCACTTGTTGATCATTCCTCTTGCCCTCATGTTCACAGATAGCAAAAATCCTTTCTTTCCAATTCTTTCTTAAGTGAGAAAATGTAATTGCTATTGAAGATGCTACCACTAGTATTGCTTTTCTTTAATCAGAGAGACATTCAGCTGAACCCTTACCAATTGAATTTCAGAGTTTACAAAAAACTCGATGTGGATACAATTCATTTCTTCGTGTTGTATAGACAATGGTTTTCATTCTGCAAAATGCAGCACATTTCCATATTTATCATTGTAAGCATAGAATTGCCTAAAGGCGGCACATCTTTAATTAATTTTTACTGCAATGTGAAAAGAATCCTAAATCATTAATCATTTGCCTTCCACTATAAACTGAAAAAAAAGTTTTCCTGTCCTGTTCTATACACACACAGAATCTTGTTGAACTTGACTTCTTAACAACCTGGTTACAAGCTGAAACCCTTTCGACCTCTTGATCTAAGTTGACCTACCCATCAGACAGTGGTTCTCCAGTAAGGCTGGGGTAGTCACAGTTATCAGTGGCTGGCCAGCAGCTTGTCCCAGAGCCTGGTACCAGTTTCAACAGGCACAGATTCTGGATTGAATTTAACATCTAATGTATATTTTCTGATTGTTTTTAGCTTTCATTCACCTTCCATAATTGGCTGACAATTGTTTCGTCTGCTCAGCCATCCTTCTGTATTCTATTATTTTCCATTACAATAGACAAATAAATAGCTTCCTGTCAGAGAAGGCAGCTGTATTCCTTCTTCCCTACATAAATGTCAGCATATAAGATGTTACACTTAGTAGTCTCCAGGACTGTAGCTTAAATGAATGTACCTGATCATTCCATCTGCTGCCTAAACAAAGTCTGGCAAATCAATTTATTATGCATTCCAAACATTGTATGAATATTAACTAATCTTTCCAATAACCCTCTGCCACTGCCAGTCATTACTGGCCCCGTCTGCAAGATGAACTAATAAAGAAATAGGGAGAATGAATTATGCCTCTGAATTACTTATATGACTCAAGATTCTAAAGACGTTTTTAGGAAACTGGTGAGCCTCAGAGGGTTAGACAAGTAATTATTTGGTGGGTAAACTAAAATCTGGCCCACACAAGGAATTCAGGGTCATATGCAGACAGCCCTAGATGCATAAGTTGAAATTTCAAAGTGCCCACAACTGCAACATGCACCTATTTGTGATCCCTAAACCACCAGCCTCCATATTGATCTGAAGGACTAAGCTTAAAAAGTACATCTGAATATCTCTTTTGGCGACTGTGTGCCCCAATAGGAAGGACACTCTCATCTACAGGCAGTACACAAGCCAGATCCTTCCCCCCCAGTTCTAAACGATCCATGGAGGATATGAGTTGGCTAGTAACCAGAGGAATAAAAAGATTGATATATTCACTCACAGTGTAGGATGAAGCAAAGACAGGAGGAAACCAAGTCAGAAGCCAGATGGCCAGTCCAGTTTCAATCATATAGCAATTACCATTATTACACACATTATCCTCCTTCTGCTCACACTTGTGGTGGTGACCCACCATTGGTGGGAGCTCTGCCTGGAATGGGCAGTCAGGACACCTTCCAGTAACAGGAAACCCTACATAATACATCCACGAAATAAACTCCCCCACACATACACCCACTGCAAGTAGAGGCAGCCTGTTAACATTAGAGGTGGGACAGCTGACAGCGATTTCCTAATTGGTTTTCACCCAAGGTTGGCCAGGCCTTGAGAGGAAACCAAGAAGATCTTTCCTGCATGCTTGTGGACATCATCCACACATCAACCTTGATTCAGGGCTGAGGGTTTAGACCCCAGCACTTCAGTATCATAAAATTCTGACATTCTTGATAAGGGTGAGAAGTGAATTAACTTTACCATACCTACACATGATCAGAATCACAAAAGAGGCATCTCTTTACCCAGGTTATGCAAGTGTGATCCCATTTAGGGATGCAAGTTTATGTCAAGCCCTTGTGATGTATTTTATATCCAGGATGAACAATTTTTATTCACTGAAGACTTACAGGCAATGCAGTTGAGGATGCTAGCCCACACAGTGAGCCACTTGATCCACAACTCCCACAAGACAATGCGGAGAGACAGAGTTTCACATCAAAGCCAGCTGAATATATTGTTCTGACAATTTTTGACAAGAGAAAATAAATCTCCTTAATGCTGCAATATTAATAGTCTTCATTTGTAGGTTGAAACTAAGTGCATAACTATATTTTAACATTTCCTAATCACAATTTTTCTGAATTCAGCATTTTTGTTACATTGCAATCAAATTCAGGGTATTAATTAGTGTTAACAGGCTTTAATATCACACTGGATAAGAATTTCTATTTTCAGGTAACATTAGTATTCTCACTTTGAAATGATCTCCTGAATCACAAAGGGATATTCTGAAAAACCATCTGAGTAGGCTCATAAGCTTGTCTAACACACACACGTTACTCTTAAGCCTAACATTTTAGGGCCAAATATCAGAAGAATCATTTCAGTGATGACACAAACTGAGACTACACAGCTTTCTGCTAGCATACAGACAGTGGTAGATATTAGCTTTTCTTTCCCTTGACTGTTAATATTTGTTGTATTCCATATCAACAGATTTAGGCAGATAGTTTCTGAAAGTTATTGCTAAGATGAAATGCTACTGTTCTGTCTTAAAAGGACTATCAGTAATCAGCAATAAAGAGGTGAACAAAGATAAGAATTCTTTACAAGGGGTTCATGTTTATCATATAGCATTTATAAGTCACTCAGTACTAAATATACTCCATCACATTAGCTTCTACCTATACATAATTTTCTTGATTATATATATATATTGAAATCAGATTATTCTTTCCCCATATATCATATTTTTATGATGGCTTTTCCTCAAATAAGCATGCTTCTGGTTTTGTTTGAAAGTTGAAAAATATCTCTTTTAAAAACATTTTTTCTTTCTCCTTAATGATTGTATTATTTATATATTCAGAGTATATGTTCATGGACATATGAGTAGATAATGTATTGTATATTCAAAATATATTTTTATACACTCAGATTATATACAGTTCAAATAAATTACTGTAAAATAGCTGTTTCATTACAAGAAAATAATTCCTTCTATGTGGATAGACTTAAGAAAGTCATCTCCATTTTGTAGTTAGGGGCAGATCATTGTTCAATGGACATCAAAATAAGAATAACCATATCACACAGCACTCAGATCAGATCAGCTCTATGTCATTTAACATAATCCTTTATGTCCAAACAACAGATCTTAAAATCTGTACATCCCTTAATTAAGTAAAGCATATGTGGTCCAAAAGATGAAAGCTTCTGAAGTTGTCTGGAAATATAGAACACAGCTTTGAAGCATAATGGAACAAATAAGAGATCTTAAACAAGAAAAAAATCAATTTAAATAGTGTCATAGAGTTGGTCAGCTCACCAGGAAGTATCATTTGTCTGTAAGACATTTTAAAGCCTGCTTGCATTACTTATGTACAAGCACTGATGATTTAAAAATTTTTTTCTGTGTCTGAGATTTATATAGCACTTCTTATAAAACTGCCTCATAACCAAAGCAAAGTATTTTAAAGATGCTAAATATATTTTATGGTGAAGGCTTAAGAATAACCCAGTTAGGTCTGTTGTAGCAAGTGCAGCAAGTCACACAGTAATAATCTGGGTGTTATTCTCAGCTATGATATTTTGCCAGTTCTTTTCACTCTTACCCAAGAAAAGTTTATATCATTTTAATGAACTCCTGAAATCCTTTATGTGACATGTACTTGAACTTCTAGTTATTTAGCAACATTCAGATTTTTAAATAAATTGGTTTTAAAATGTGTACAAGTAATACAAAATAATTTAATTCTTTCTCTCTGCTTTTGTTTTGTTTCTTCATCAGAAGAACTTTTTTGCCTTTCATAAGAGAAATGCTTGAAGCTTTTACATGTTTTATTATTTACATTATAATAACATGTAGGTATAAAAGAATGAACTCTCCCTTTTCCAAACAGAAAACAGAATACTCATAAACCATGAGAGAGATTGAATTCAATAGAGTAACAAGAATACCAAAGCAATCAATCAACTTTTTTTTGTGCAATATGATTTTTTAAGTTTGTAGATAAAGATACACTTGATGAAACATAATTAAAGACTGAAATCTGCTATTTTGAATATTACAGTACATGTAGTTTATTTGTTAGTCAGGAGTGTTAGTTTCCCTCAGCATGAAAGGTAAATTTAAAGGACTAAAAATAATAACACCTACCACAACAGAAGAAAAACAATCTGAGCAAGGAGAAAAGCCTGAAATGTGAATCAAAGAAAGGTATCTTTCTCAGCATCTGTAATGGAATAGGTAGCAAAAGATAAAACATAAACTCCAACTACAATGCTGAATCCTTTCAGAAGCTTGCCATCATTGGCACCAGCCTAGGTAAAATGGGTTCTTTGTGGAAGGGTCCTTTTCATATCTAAAAATCAAATCATGACACAGAGGGTTTAATTATTTACTTTTAGTGTGACAGAGGACACATACTTTCAATCTTGGAGATTTTAATGGGTCAGTCAGTCTGCCTCCACATTAAGAAAGTCTCTTTCATTACAGTAGTCATTTGACATATTGCAAATTTATCCTGTCAACATTGGCTTAAGGTAGTTAGTTTGAGAGCTTTTATCCATGTTTCATGGATGGGAAATTAAACTTGTGATATCATAGATTTGAAACACTGACATAGAAACTAAAGGATGCACATTTTTCTCCCAAATCATGTCATGTTCAGACAACCAGGACTTAAAATATCCATGTTCTACCAATAATAAGGTAATATTAAGGTAAATTATTAAGGTAATAATAATGGAGATGTTCTAGAAAGGGTCTCAGCAGAGACTGTTAGTCACCAGACCTAGCATACCGAAGGGGCATCAAGTCTTCTCCATTAACAACAGGAGAACTGTAGCAGGTATTGTGTCATGGAAAGGGAGCAAATAGAATATCACAGAATTTACAGAATAATCTCTCTTCCTTATCTATCTCCCCTCTCTCTTTTTCTGATTTGAGTAGGAGTTATGATAACATGAAAAATTTCTGAAGTAATATAGGGGATATAGAGGAAAAAGTGGCTGCTGATCTCATTTCATGGAGTATCTTACTCTGGAGGTGGTAGTACATCTTAAATGGGAAAAAAAAATAAATTCCTGGGAGCCTGCCAGTCTTGCAAATAGCCCGAGTGATTTGTTTCTCCGAAGGAACGTTTCTCATTGTCTTTGACTCGAGGCACATCGGATGACGGGATCATCAAATGATCACATAAGAGCAAGATAAGGCTCTTTCTGGCAGGAAATAAGGAAAGGAACTTGGGCTAATAATAGCATTTTACAAAGTTCAGGAAAGAGGTGCCTGAGGTTTAAAAAGTCCACAATTCAATTAAATGCTAGAACAAGCGCTGCAAAGAAAATGATTATCAAAGCTGGAAATTATGAATTATTTTTTTTTTCCTTTTTATGGAGGAAGGAAAAGGAATTAAGTGACAAAAGTCATATTTATGGTCTGAGTCTATTTTTTTAATCTCAGATTCGCAATGCTGAATATTCAAAGCTTCATAAATATTTATTCTGAATGCATGCTTATGTTTCATTCACATGACAGCCTAGTACAAAGTCTGAGAGGCTGCACTGGATGCAGATAAAGGAATTGTTTAATGCTTATTATTTATATACAAGTTTTTCTGGACCTTAGAAAACACAACTGTTTCTATAACTATTTTTCTTTCTTAACTTCTCACAACTTAATACAAGTTACACTGCACTCTTGTCATATTCCTGTGCATGCAGTCAAAAGTATTTTTGCCATAAGGATTATTGCATTGAAGAGCTCTGTTTACAGTTCTAAATAGGAAAGACTTTGATTATTGATTCATACTCACCTTGGAACTATTCAACATCACTAAAAATTAGTTCTCTCTTTACTTATTTTTCAATAAGAGACAGCTCAGTATAATATAACTTACATCATTCCCAGTCCAGTAACTTCTCTGACAACTCCTTTGTCAGTCCTTAACTGAATTATATAAGAATGAGAAATATAAAATGAAGTGCATCCCTGCTTCCATTTTCTATAAAACATCTTTTTTCTGATAATCCAGTTCAGAGGAATAGCAGAGATAACATTTCATAACTATGCCATCTTATCTGTAAGCATAAAATCCTATTACTTAAACCATTCTATATGAAATTCAGCATTAATTACTTACAAAAATGAAAATATTAATTACTTAATGAACTATTCAGAATGGCTCCTCACTAAACCTACTGTGATCTTTAAGATCTAATTCAGCTATGCCTGAATTTAAAGCTGTGTTGTAACCACTGCTATGTTACAAACTTTATTTTTTGTTACATATGTGTTTTCTTACCACTTACTTCTCTCTATTCTCTGATCTTGGCACACTTCTCTTTCTCCTGAGATGTTGGGGTTTTGTTTTGTCCATTGATTATTAGTACCATTTTTTTTACAGTACACAAATACACAAAAATGAAACTTTACAGCATGCTAATTCTATCTTATCCATATGCAGAATAAAAAAAAATATTTCCTAAGGAAGTAACTGGACTTCCTGATGCACACAGGTGTTTTACTTGTCTACAAGTTGTCCATATCTCTGGATATGGGCAACTATGGGAAGGTGATGCTACAGTAGGGGTCTGCTACAGGCCACCTGACCAGCAATACCAAGCAGATGAGGCCCTCCACAGGCAAATAGAAGCGGCTTCGCGGTCACAAGCCCTGGTCCTCATGGGAGATTTCAACCACCCCGATATCTGCAGGAGGGACAACACGAAAAGGCACCAACAATCCAGGATGTTCCTGGAATACACAGACAACAACTTCCTCCTCCAAATGGTAGAGGAAACAATAAGAAAAGGTGCCATGCTAGACCTTGTTTTCACCAAGAAGGAAGGGCTGGTGACCAATGTCAAGCTCAGGAATAACCTTGGCTGCAGTGACCACGAGGCGCTAGAATTTAAGATCCTCAGGGCAACTAAGAGGATTTGTTCCAAGTTTACAACCCTGGACTTTAGGCATACAGACTTTGATCGCTTCAGGGATCTGCTGGCCAAAGTATCGTAGGACAAAGCCCTAGAGGGGAGAGGGGCCCAAGACAGCTGGTCAGTATTCAAGGAGCACCTCCTCTGTGTCCAGGAGCAATGTATACCAACAGAGAAGGCAGGAAAGGATGGTAGGGAACCTGCCTAGTTGAGCAGGGAGCAGCTGATCACACTCACACACAAAAAGAAGCTTTACCAGGAGTGGAAGAAAGAAAAACTAGAATGGGGGGCATATAAGGAAGCAGTCCGAGCAGCAAGAGACCTGGTTAGAAAAGCTAAAGCTCAGTTTGAATTAAATCTAGCCAGGGAGATCAAGGGGAAAAGCAAAAAAATTCTACAGGTACATTAATGGTAAAAGGAAGACTAGGGAAGCTGTGGGCCCCCTTAGAAAAGAAACAGATGAGCTGGTTACAAGTGACATGGAGAAGGCCGAGGTTCTCAATGACTTCTTCAGCTTAGTCTTCACTGGCAAAGGCTCGAACCACACTCCCGGAGTCACAGAGAACAATGGCAGGGTCTTGAAGGAAGAGCTGCCCATTGTAAGTGAAAATCAGGTTTGAGACCACCTGATGAACCTGAAAGTGTATAAGTCCATGGGACCTGATGGGATACATCCACGGGTACTGAGGGAACTGGTGGATGAGGTTCTGAAGCGCCTTTCTACTATATTCCAAAAGTCATGGCAGTCTGGTGAAATCCCCACTGACTGAAAAAGGGGAAACATAACCCCCATGTTCAAAAAGGGAAAGAAGGAGGTACTGGGGAACTTCAGGCCAGTCAGTCTCACTTCTGTGCCTGAAAAATCATGGAGCAGATCCTCCTGGAGGCACTGCTGAAACAGGAGAATAATAAAGAGGTGTTTGGGTGTAATCAACATGCCTTCACCAAGGGCAAATCATGC
>NW_008619374.1:71609-87209 GCF_000691845.1 Merops nubicus | reverse complement strand
GGCGCCCGCAGCTGCCGCCGTCGCCTTCGCCGCCTCGCTTTTGGGGCGCCTTCCTCTCCGGCTCACCTCCTCCCGCACGACGGGTCCCGTCAGAATGCGGTCGAACATCCCCTCCGGGAGAAATCCCTGCAAGAGACACACCGGGCAGTTGGAGGATTTGGGCAGCTGCAAAATGGAAAAGGAGAAGCAAACGCAAGACCCAAGCATACAGCAACAGCCTCCAAGATTATTCTGGTTCGTCAGCAAGCAGCTCCATCTCCAGACAACTTGCTGGCATCTGTGGGGACTTTGGGCTGTCACATCTAAAGGCCCATTTCCACAGTGAGAGCTACAAAGGCATCTTCTTAGACCCTCTGCTCACGAATCCTCTGACGCCCGTTTGCAGATCTGAGCCAAATATAGCTCATTATAGGAGCAGTCTTTGCTCTGCAATATTACCACATTCCAATCGTTTGACAGTTTAATTAAAAAAATTACTCAATTTAAAGTGTAATATGTGTTATTGCACACAGACCAATAATCTCTGAGCCCTTTTTATTATTGCTAGTGTCTATTCAATATCCCTTTATTTAACCTTCTCCATATACTTCACAGTAGAAGCTCAAGTTGAATGAAAATGAAATTCAGAGCACTTCTGAAGGGCTTGCATATTATGACTTCACCTCTGTAAGCCCTCCTACCTAATGATGAAGAAAGAACTGCAATGGACACTAATATTCTCTTTGAAATGCAGTCTTGAAAATTCCTCTTAAAAATAGTAATCATAAGATCAGCTACTACTCACCTCCACACTACAGTAGTCTTTTTTTTTCCCCAGCAAGTCTCTCTAATTAAAGCTAGCCTGATACAACTAGAGGAATTCAGAACTCAAGCTCTCTTCTTCTGTCTTTGGGATAACTATGAAATTCCAAGAGCAATTCTGCTGTTCTGGATACCTTTATTCACTGCAGTCTAATCCTGTTTTGCCATGTCTTTTTTTTTTTCTCCTGTTTGCCTTTTTTGTTTTTAAGATACACTTGGCCTCACAGTTACCTTATTCTGCAAATACTTACAGACTGTTTTACAACTTCTCCCCATTCAGGAGCCACTCCATACTCTGGATTTTCTTTCAAGAACCTGCACAAATCCTTCAGAGGGGGAGCAAATGCACCACCCACCTGAAAAGTAGAAGATGAAGTCAGGAAATTGTTCTCATTCAATAAAAAAAGGCAACATTCATCATTTGTACCTGACACTGTTTCATTCTTGCCTTTTATGTAAAACAATACAAATAAAGCCACACTTTGCATTGTTGATGAGCACGATACAGCTTTTGACTACTCCTGATTTCTTCTAAATCTATTGAACTCAAACTCATCTATTAAACGCATACTTTGCAACCTCAGTATCTGACATTCCTACCAACATTATCAGAGTTTATTTAGACATGTAACAAATGGAAGAGCAATCACAAGTCCAGACCAACAGTGGTCCAGGTATTACCAAGAAGTGTGTAACTACAATCCTGTTAAACCTTTCCATTATGCACTAAATAAGTCCTATCATCTCAACTTCTAAGTGTACTTCTATTAAGAGGCTCTGCTTTTCTTGTATTTTTTATGTGAAAAGACCAAGATTGCTAGACAGCATGTCCTGATAAAATTGTATAAGCAGGAAAGTAAACTTTCAGGTTAATGAGAAGTATTATTCAGATACAGAACAAAGAAAAGACAGAAAGAAGAAAGAAAGAACTCTCAACTTTCTCTATGAACTACAACATAAACTCCTGTTCTCTCATCTATTTCTGGCACCCTTACTCTCAGCTACTAAGTATGTTACTGAACTAAAAAAGAAAATGAGACAAAATGAGTTTGATGATGCACAGAAGTTGGGGAAGGTTATAAACAAGAAAACTGAATTTAATAAAATAACAGTCTTAACTATGGCCTGGAAATTTATTAGAGGAAAAAAAAGCCAACATGAAACACAGGCTCATACAGCAAGCACAGATCAAATCTCTCATTCCATCATCAACTTCGAAAGACTCCTCAGGGCACAGCTTACTGCAACAAAGCCAAGGGTCTGGTTCCCCCCCTCCTGCAGTTGATTGATTTATTTTTTGCAAGAGACTAGCAGCCATACAGGTTCTTCTTTAGAGCTAAATGCACTGTCTCAATGCACTGAAGTGATTAAAAGACTCAAATTTTGCCTCACTCTGCTCTACAGATGCACAAAGCTTCTGACCTTAATATAGCAGCTCAAAAAAAAATAAAATCCTGCTTTCCTTGCAACTGCTCTCTAACAAAAAGAAAAGCTAGCAGTAATGCTAGAGAAAACACTCCATCCATTGACACAGTACCTCAAAGACTCTCGCTGGACTGCTGCTCTGGTATTACACTGACATTCAGAGGCACCATCTCACACATCTATCCAAATTTTTTCATTCAACAACAGTAACGTCCTGCAAGCTTTCTTCAACGTTGCCTTTTAGCCTTCCCCAAAGCCTATGCAAATGCATTATGCCTTCCCCAAACTTTGATCTTCTGTCCAAAACTCTTGAATTCAGTATCTGGTCTCCCATCTTCCACTGTTGGGGATTTTACATAACCACTTCCCCTTCTACGTTTGTCCCTGCATTACACTGCTGTTTAACCCAGCAACGTCATTTACTACTGATACTGGTGAACTATAAAGGTCAAACGCCAGAGATAACTAAAAAAGGAAAGTTATACAAATCTGTACACAGGATTTAAGCAATTCTAGTGAACCAGTTTCTATGCATGATGCACTACCAATACAATCTTAATAATCTCAAAGTGCTAATGAGATGTACACTTTATTTAGAAATCGCAAGAATGTTGCTACTTTAGTCAGAACAACATATATTTCAATAAATATGTCTATTAGTGAAGGGCACAAACATTGTAATATATTAAGTGTTCAATTCTACCTGCATATAAACCACAGGGTAAGTTTTTAGCCATACCTTACGTATTTTCATAGTTGCAAAACATTTACTAGAAGATTCTCAGTGACTTTTGTGCTCTGTGCCAAAACTTTAAATCAAATAACTTTCATTTGCACACAGTATTTTAGCAAGTGTAGTACACAGAGTTTGTTGTTTCAGGTAGCTTTTCTTGTAGGGAATATCAAGATGGGAACAGCATTACGAGTACCTTTCTTGCGTTTCTTCTGTTTATGAGCTGAACGCGTTCTTCACCAGTCAAACTATTAACGTCCAATTTATTGGGGTTTCGACAACGGTGTCTTTTTTGTTTGGGCCTCCCATCATGCAGCTGCATCCTCTGTTATAAAGGACATAAGAAGCCAATTATCTTTCTGATATAACCGTTTTAAAAACTGTAAGGTATCTGTGGAGTCAGGCACTCATTTGAAGTCATCTTCGATTTCACAAATATTTTAATAACAATACTAATTTACTAACCCAAAGAGTATAATAAGCAGCACAGTAAACACCTCTCTGATGCCTCTACCCATTGCTTTGTTTTAATATTATTTCAGTTTTTAACAGTGTTTTAACTGTTAGGAATGTTGCTCCTGTTTTGTATTGTAACAGCTTTCCGGAGAAATGAAGTTCTTATCCTAGACATATGATTTTTTTTTTTTTACATTCTGTTTAACATGGTTCAGAGGTAAGACAATGAGAACATCATACGTACACAAACATCACTACCAAAGCACTGTAATGTAGGTATCAAACACACCCCACAGTGAAGTCTTTGATCCTCTTGCACATCACTAAACATGCTGTTACACATGTTCAGCTCCCATCATCAATAAGGTTTCTTATCTTAGATAATTTATTTCATCTTAGGTGAAATTAGACAAAGATCTTTGTTTAGTATTGCTTAGCAATTACATCCGTGAGGGAAAGGAAAGCCTGCGGAGCTCAAATTATGTATAAAGAAATGGGCATTTTCCTTTTCCTAAATAAAATAGAAGAGCAAAGAACGAATAACTCCATGGAACAGATTACAAATCCAAGCACATTTAATGAGAATTGTTTTACTATCTAGCTAGAGCAGAGCTGAAAGGAATACTCACAGGAATGCAAGCCCCTGAATCTTCAACATATCCAGGATGTTCTTTAAGCCACCTTTCTAAATCTTTTCTTTTGGGGGCATCATCACCTGCAAGCCTTGTCCCATCTTTTAGGTTAATAACAGGAACTGGACTCTCTGCATCAAGCAGGCCTTGGGACTGTGTGTAAGCGAGTGCTGGGTTCATTCCTGCAGCAACTTGACAGGAGTTAATACCTGGATTAACCTGGAGAAGTTAAAAACATTTGACTAAGTGCTCCACAAAAAAAGCATCACAACTACTTCATGTGTGATATAATGAAGGCCACAGTCCTGCAGACCACTGTGCACACACTCAAGGACTGAGACTGCTCATGCCCTACAGAGCCCCCCTCAAGGCACTGTACAATTGGGTCCTGTAACAGAAGTTACAGGAAAGGATGTCAGAAAGTGTTGCTAGGTCAAAGATCAAGTTTAATAATACATTAACTACAGTTCATCAAAACTAGAATTAAACTTACTTTTTAGAAATCATTATCAATATTGTACGTATCTAACAGTAAAATTCTACCAGTTCTCCTTTGTGTAGTAGAACTGCCAGTAAACAATTTCAGGAAAAAATCCCAAGCCAAACAGTTTTGCATAGTAAACTTTTTGTTGTTTGTTGACAGCTGGGTATGTTGAGTTAAGGGCAGTTGAACTTGGACCTTATTTTTGGATACAAAAATCAAGTTTACTTACATGATTAGGCTGTTTATTTCTATTTATAAAGAGGACATCAACACCCTCCACATTCTTCCTTCTTCCTCTTCTCTTTTTGACTACAGGCTGACTGTCAGCTATGACTCCATTGGCACTGGCTGTTAAGTGACTGGAAGTACCTAACGAATGATGCAATAAAATTAGTACCAGATGCTTGCACTATTTATAACCAGAAACATGTCTGAATAAAAAAAAGGAAATAAATTTATTTGAAACGTGCATCTAACTTCTACGTGCAATACCTAACAGAAATCGCCTATTGGTTTCTGGCTGTTTAAAACAGCAAGCTCAGAAAAGCCCCTTTATGATGGAAGTTTCCTATTGCTGCCCCCTGCCTCCTCCAAATAAATCTGTACAAAGGAAAAAAGCTGTTAAAAATGGTGACATCACACACACAGAGAAGTCAGACATCCCAAAATAGATGTCTATAGTAAGACCTTCATGGTATCTTGCAAAAGAACATGAAGGCACAAAATTCAAGTGAAGGGTAGTTTTTTTTTCTGAAGGAAATGTTCTCATCCCTGTGAGTCTGCAATTACAATGAGCTGCAGTCGTTTAATCAGAAGATGACTAAATCAAGCACTCAATTCTAATAATTTCATATATTTTAATCCACATTTTAACCGCTTACTTTGGCTCATTTTTATCTGTCAGTATAGACATACAGCTTATTTTCACAAAAATAACTAAGTTTCTGCCTATATGACAAAAATTGATTCTAGACTATTGTCCTCCACTGTTTCTTTATATGAAAGGATACGAAGAGTGCAGATTGACACCAGCATAGATCCGGAAACTCTTCATCTCTGCTTACAAACTAGCCACAGCAAGTTTCGAGTTAAATTTATTACTGTTAGAGTGATGCACTTCATAATTATTAAAACCCTCTTGTGGGGGTGTTTATAATGTATAATGGCAACATTTTGATAAATGAAGGTTACATTAACTGACACTGTGAGACAATATTGAAGTGGTCCAACCTCATGCCTCAACTTAGGTGCCCAGTTTCCTTACCATACTGGAGATAATTCCTCCAGACTGGGGTTTAGAACAAGTAACACTGCAAAGCTATCTCTCTGCTGTCTATACATATAGAACAGAAGATGCCAGAAGGTGAGATTTAATAGTAAGCCTAATGCCCTCTCACATTAACCATACCTGATTTGGGAAGTGATTTTGGGAAGTTGACAAGACTGGTTTCTGAAGCATTCTGGAGTTCACGAAGCCGAGCCAGGTATTGCTGCTGTCCCAGTGCACCTTCCTCGCTTTCAAACGGCCTTTTCTGAGACAGTCCCTGCTTCTGAAAAGTCAATTTCAAACCACCTTCCTGTTAAATAAATGCCAGGGTTAGAAGAGTCTCTTCTGAAGCAGAAATGACTACTGCATAATCAGGATTCTCACATCTCACAAACAGTGACTCCAGAAGAGTTGAGGAAGAAAGAAAACATTGTATGAGACCTTAAAACAAGTCTTGCTTCTCCTCCATGTAAAAACCACTTCTGAACAGAAATTTCATGGAATTACTTCTATGACTTTTAAATTCTCTATCTTAACTGAAAAACCCAGATGCTGAACTGCTGCTTACCTCCCTAATACAGTCCTAAAGAAATCTCAAACCCAATTACAAGAGAAAATTTTGATACATTTTTACATGCTACAAACTGGTCTTCAAGTACAGATAAGAAAAATGTTTTAAACTTCTAACCTGCATTTGAAGTGGCAAATTTACCTATAACCATTTAAAAGGCCATGAAATAATAAAGTACTTGCTGCATAGGACATGCTGAAATGTTTTTAAAAAGCCAAATAACAGAAATACCTTTTTTACTAACCAGATTTCTCACAAACAGCATAAACCAGGCTGTCTGAGGAAGCACCAGAACGGCAATATTTCAATTCAGAGACAGAAAGAAAAATGACTCCTTCCAGTGGCTTAGGCAAATTAAACAAAACAAGCTAAAAAAAAAAAAATCAACACCGCCCCCAGAAAAACCGAACCCAAACCCCAAACACTGAATGCCCAGAAGCAGCAGACCCAAATACCCACAAACAAGTGTGTGAAGGAAGTGAGAGTGAGAGCAGGCAGCCACTTGCAGGTAAAGCATGCCGCACACCGCAATCGCAATCAGGTCCTAGGGCAATAAAAATAAACATACGTCATTGATTTTCACTGTAAACTCCTTTTCTCGTACATGCTTCTTCACCTTTGACATCTGCTGCAAGTGCTCGTACTCTTCTTTGACACCTGCAAGAGGGGGTGTTGGTGCACTGGGCTCACTGTAATCTGCAGCTGCACCTGGGCTGTCCAGAAGTTTGGTTGTGTAGAAAGAGGCCACGGTATTGCTGTCGTAGGTCCTTCTTGCTGAAGGCCATTTACCTTTCAACACTGTTTGACAAATACTGTCAAGGCGATTAATCATAACTCGATCCTAAAAATCAGAGGAAATATTGTTGTAAGAGTAATGCTGTACACATTACATTTACATATCATCTTCTAACTCTAAAGAGAAGAGAAATGACAACATTTTTAAATACTGGATTTGCACTTAAAAGATTTCTAAGTTTCTGCATTTGTACCAACTCCCTGTAAGAAGTATTTGGGAAAGCCACTTCTACACAAACTAATCACCTGTAAGTAAATATGTAATCTCTCTCACCTAGGCAGCATCTGGGGCCTGCAAATATTTGAAACGTTAGTTCTCTCATTGGTTTTAAAGGAAAGATATTGCAACTACCAGTGCAGTATTTGTGGGTCTGGCTTGGACTCCTTGGTGGTAGCAGGCTTTGAACCTGTGAATAGCAGCACGACACGCCTGGCAAACAGCATGTATAAAACTAAAGCGACAGACTTCTATTCACATCTCATTTTAGCTTCTGAAACCACATCATTCCTCCTTCACGTTCTTTAGCCACCAGACACAGATTTGACTTCACACACCTGCATTATATATAGATCTTGACTTCCAAGAAACTGTGCTAAGGACATGCAGACACCAGTAACCACCAAGTTTGTTTTATAATTTCAGAGTGCAGTGATTTGTCAAAAAAAAAGTGAACTCTAAGATGTCTGGTAAGCAAACATTTTTTAGCCAAGCTCAAGATGCTCCCCTATGTTTATGTACAGCCTGTTTATGTACACTACAAATGTTATTTTTCACAATCCTCCAGTCACCTGTGACATGGAAGTTATGCTCCCCTTCCCAAAATGAATGTTAAGAAACTATGAAAATGACTATTTTGATTTAAATGCATCTTCCGGGAGCAAACATAACCACTAAAAAGTTTATGCAGTGAAGAGGCACTTCAGCAATTGACAATTTTTGCTTTATCTTCTTAGTTAAGATACCAACTGAAAGCGTAAGAAACTCTTCTATGGTCTTCCAAGCTATGTCACCCATAGAAATTCAGATAGGACTAAAGAGCTTAAAAATACTCAGTATTTATTCCAAACTAGGTGAATCTTCAGTCACTTAGTGTTATTACCTTTTCCACATGTCACTAGTTCACATGTGGAATCATGTATCTGAATTTTAACACAGCAATTGTATTACACCAGTGCTTCAGCCAGCCTCCATTTCAACATGACTTAAGATTTTGCAATGCAGCTGAAGGAGCCCTCCTACTATCAAGGAATTTTTTCCACTTAGCTCATTTCTTGTTCTGTTTCATTTTTTACATTCTTCTGGACTACTCTAAACAATTCTTCTCGCAGTCTTAACATCATCCAAATACTTGATAAATTATCTCATCTTCACATGACATCTATTACCTTTGAAGTTACTTTTTGTTTTTCCTCTGCGAATGTTCTTTTACAGACACAGCTGTACAACTGATGTATAAACTGCTTTGTCATAAATTTACTATAATTTATCATGAATAAGATTCCGCTTTTTTCAAGATCTCCCCACAACTCAGTGGTATGGTTTTAACATATTTAATGGAATATTAATGTCACAGCCCACCTGCCCCTACAACTTTGGTTTTCAAAGCAGTAGTATAAACTTGCCTTCGGCCAGTAGGATGCAGCCAACATGTATCCACCTTGTAGGAGATAACTGGAATTTGGTGTCCCATTGTTCATCTGGAAACTGTCTTGCGTCTCATCTTGTGTTGTACTCAGAGAGGCTACACTCTCTTCATCATATGCTTTTATATGTGGGGTTCCTTCTGCTAAATAAAACCACCAATATAATTTGATGTTTTCAAGAAGTTCAGCACCCATTGTAAGCGCTTCAGGTGAACAAAACACTCCAGTGTTCAGAGAAAGTCCAAACAGGAAGTTCAACTGAAGAATTAAGTTTCTAGTTTTCAAGATACTGCTGATTCTTTTCTAGGCATGTAAATTCCACACATATACCTGTTAATATTTCAAGAACTTAACATGTTGAACATTTAGCTAGTTGAAGAGAGACATGCTTCAGACTCATCTGACAGACAGTCCTCACTTATTGTGACATATTCTTTGTAAGCCCGAGTGCACTAAAATACAGAATTAAATTGAAATGAAAGGTGTCCATGATCAGAACACAGCAAATATAGTAGGACATTACTTTAAAAACTCACCCCATTTCATTTACCGGATGGAATGCTAGATATTCCACATCATCTCATGTTGCTGCATAATTTATTTTTTAAAATTTTAATTAGAGCATTTTTTTCCTAGTATCTTCCTAGTGGTCCTCTGACTTTTTTAGACTTCTCTCCTCACTATTATTTTACTTTTGCCTCCATCCAGACAACAATGTAACTTTAATTCTG
Source organism: Merops nubicus (assembly GCF_000691845.1). Lineage (NCBI taxonomy): Eukaryota > Metazoa > Chordata > Aves > Coraciiformes > Meropidae > Merops > Merops nubicus. Next base: position 77,670 of record NW_008619374.1, on the reverse strand, counting down.
CCATGGGGAAACAGTATGAAACTAAAAAAAGTTAAAAAGACGCTGCCTGAAAAGGTAAATGCCACATCAGTGAGTAAAGAGTACTGAAGGACTATTCTACAGAACTCAAATTTGTCCTTAACAAGAGGTATGTATCAAGTCATCCTATTGAATTTCTCTCTCCCTTAAAGGATGTTTCAAACATGAGAAGTATGTCAAAGGTCCATGACGATTGTACAAGATATGAGATAAAACCTGGGCTTAAAATTAAAATGCAGATGAAGTTAAGAGCATTCTCCACATTTACCAATCTTTTCAATACCAACTTACAGCAAAATAGCCACAAAAAGAAAGGCTGACTGATTTACAAGATTTTGCAATCTGAGGATGGCACAATTACTTGCCTAAACAGACTGAGCTGGCAGAAAGCAAGCCTAATATTTGGACTTGTAGCACATGTTACAGTATCCACCATCTAAACATAAATATTTATGTCATACAAGCTTCCTCTTCTCTCACTTTATTTACTGTTCACATACAACTGTTTCCTCTGAAACTGTCCCTCAACTGCTACAGGCAGCAGGATCCCAATCATTTTGTTTAAGTGACTTATTTACTTGCACAGTAATATTTTTCCCAGTACATTAATCCTATTACCAAGCCAAGACAACCTCTGTATTTTGGAAGAAGAGCAACAGTAGCAGGGAATACAGACACAACATATGTTTCCAGAACATCAGCCATTCAAGACTCCTCCCACACATGGACCACATGCACAGTAGGCTTTCTCAGGGAATCAGTCAACAAATCCTAAGTACCTCCTCCAAGGCACTGATATGAAGTAAAGAAAATGCTGTATCCCTGAAATTCCTCCAACTCACTTGAAGAATCCAGAAAATATGCTTATGTTTACTTTTGTGGGATTTAATAATGTTTTTAAAACACTTCTCCATTAACAATAAACTTTCAAAGTTTGCTATACTGCAGAAATGAGTCTGCACATACCCCGTTTTTGTGCCTCCTCTTCATCACTATCACTCTCTTCAGACGAAGATGATGATGACGACGACGATGACGATGAGGAGGAGGATGAGGAGGAGGATGCTGAAGAACAAGATGAAGATGACGAAGAGCTAGAGCCTGATCGAGAGTGTGAACAAGATGAGGAAGATGAAGAGGATGAAGATGATGACCTGGAAGAACAGGATGATCTATCTGAGTCAGAGTCTGAGTCAGAACTAGAGTCAGACCCCCGTTTGCTGACTCTCTGTTTTTTGGAAGCTGGGTTTGGAGTTAGAGGCTCTGTCCTTGCTGCCACCATGCGCCTGTCCGTTTCAGTCTTCACACTAGGTTTGTGGTCTGTATTTTGTAGGGGTGTGCCATTTTTTGGACTCAAAGGTTCAGATTTCATTATTGTCTGTGTCTCCTCTGTAGACATAGATTCCTCTTCAGAAGACTGAGGGTCCTCTTTCAGAATTTCATTTTTAGCTTTTGTGTCCTCAAAAGCATTCACTTTAGCATCTGAAAATCTTGACTGAGGTGTAAGAGGAGAAGCAGATAATGCCATCTGGTACTGATGCAAGAGTGGAGTAGAAGTCCTTGAGAGCGCCACTTTATTTTGATTATAGTTCCTCTGGGCAGACATAAATGAGAGTTCAGGATCACGCAGAATATGATAATCTGTCCTGCTAACGCCATGTTTAGCAGCTCCAATAAGTAAATCCCTGTCATGAGTCCCACACTCCCACCAGACAGGCAAGTCTGGGTTGGGCTGGCAGAGTTTCAGTCGTTCGAAGAGCTGTGGGTGCCTGAGAGCCTGCTCTCGCACCTTCCTCAGGAGTTCAATGCGATACAGAGTCCGGGAAGCACGCTCCTCTGTAATGGGCTGGATAAAGATGTTTGGGTCCACGAGTTCTGTATTAAAACAAAAAAAAGATGAGAATGCAGAAAAAAAAGAAACCAAAACCACTGCCATCAACACTAGAAGAGGATGGCCTTAATCAGTTAATATATATCACACCATTATAAGCTTCTGATTTTACCCTTAGCATGTTTCCTTATTTTCTTCTCCCCTGTTTTTATTTTGGAACGCATGAAAGAAAAGCCTTTTCAAAATAAACACTGACAACAGAAATGAAAGAAAACGTCAAGTAAAAACACACCCACCCACCTTCTTTTGAAGGGAGACGGCAGACTCTCCGGCACATGGACATGAACGCGTACAAGTACTTCTCTAAGCTCTCATCAGTCTTCTTGTGGAGCCGAGCCATTGCTCGGAATTTGGTCCAATCAAACCGTCCCCTCTCAGGATCAAACACCACGCCAAACGTGGACACCACTCTGTAAAAGTCAGCTTCCTCTCTTCTCGTCCATCTTAATCAGCAAGAAAAAAAACAGGAAATTCTGTCACTTTCTTTACAGAGCTAGCAATTCTTGTTTCTTCACTGTTTTTTCTATAAAGATGTATTAAAATGACGTATTTGCATGCTGCACTTACCTTTGCTGTCTTTCAATCTTAGCAGCCATCTTTGGATTTAGAGCAGCTTCCTCATAGGGAGGCTGCATCACACTAGTTTGTATCGGGAACGCTGGCTGGATCTGCTGGGCCTGCCTATTTTTACTTGTTCTTTGATAAGCTGTTATCAGGCGGCGAAGACGTGTTGTTAAGGCAGACTGAGTGGGCCAATAGATTTTGTCTCCTTCCATCATTTGTCCATCTATTTAAAACAAAGTCACGGGAAAATTAAAGAAGTTAATGACTGCAGACGCCTACAGTTCTATACTGAGCCATCTAAATATATTTTAACCAAGAGTCAGGAAATAAAACAATTCAAAACAGATTCAGCTGGCTCAGATTTTATTTTGTATATATTTACCTCCATCTGCAATTACCAGATCACCTGGGGATGAAACATCATCCTGTAGAAAAACAGAAGCGAAGCAAAATTTCAGATGTAGCCCTCTCCGAAGGTTTAGGTTAAACTTACATCTTGCAAACGATTTATGAATATGACAAAACCAAGAGTAATATATATTTTGGACAAATGACTAACAAGGAATACCACGGAATTACATGATTCCCTCCCACCAACACAACTGCAGAAACACATGGAATAAGTTCTACCAGTTTAGAGTAGTACAGAAGAATGTAATAATTTGCTCAATGAAGAGGTGGAAACATTACATTCTAAGTGTGTTAAAAGGAGCTATTAATAGGTGCCCACTGTACCTCTATGTCATCTTTAAACATTGCTGGTGCTGGTTTATATTCTGGATCTTCTACATCCCTGTTAAAATTCAAACACAAAAGTATCCATCTTAGTAATACTGTAGTAATATTTGAGAAGAACTCTTTTCAGTCAAGAAAACCTCTTTTAAATTAAGTTAGATATATTGTCTTTAACCTCCTTATTGGAACGAGGAAAATACTTCATGGCAGCTTTGGCTTAAATCCTGGTGCCTGCAATGCACTCTCATTCCAAGATATTCTCTGTGACCACAGCTGCTAACCTCAGTAATGGAGCAATGAAGAACAGCAGCTTCCCTTTCAGCAGCGATCATACTCAAATTCATCTACTGGGGTCACTGGTTAGCTGCACAAGACCAACACACCAAACTGACTGACCCGAAATCAACTTAAATAGGTCTGTAACACTCAGTGTCTAAGTAATATTTCTGATACAGCAACAAAAGGTAGAGTCCCTGTTAACAATTGCTGCTTTTTTTCCTTGAACTGTGAAACCCCAAACTCCAGTGGTTCTGTTGCACTGTTCCTAGCTCTTTTCTACTCTGTGGGATTGAAATCAAACTAGTATTCTTCACAACAATGACATCAAACTGGTACAAAATCAGCTAAGAAGAGAATAAAGTACAACATATAAATTCAGTCTCGTTTACTTAAAGGCCCCAAAACATTCATGCCCACTTTTAAGTGCTCATACCCATCCATATAATCATTTGCTCTCTGTTCCGCAGCAACCGCTTTTTCATCTGGCTTGCCAACCCTTTCCAAGAAGCACAGTGCTGGGTCTGCTCTGATAGTGTTGTATTTTTCATAACCTAGAAAGGAAAAAAAAGTAGCATGTACTAAATTTTCAGAGTAAGCTATAAAAAAGTCTAGGCTTTTTTTATTCAGAGGTGGGGAAGAACATACATAGTCACTCATATTACTCACCGTGTTTAAAAACTCCAATTAGAAGGGACTTATCTGCATCTGCATCCCACCACTCAGCAGGCACTTCAGAATGATCTGGCTCAGGGACCCAAACATCAATTTCACTAAGGAGAATCACCAACAGTACACCAACATCAATAGTATTCAGAGGAAAAAAGTAAAAATTTAGTTTCATCTTTTTACATTTGCACTTCATGTGGGATTTCTAAACCTCTCTATTCAAGCCCACATATACAACATCCCATATCCAGCAAACTAATTCAAAGATTACTTTGGAAGTTGTAAACCAAATCTGAAATGTTTAATTTTTTTTCATACACTTGGTTATTTAATAACAAGTAACAGTTAAAAAGTCGATAGTTATGCTACTAAGTTATATAAGCCATGGTATTAATTTATCATTATGGTTTTTAAAGGTTATCAAAATTATTCTGAGGCATACAATTTTTCACCTCTGCATTCAATAAGGCCCTAAAAACAGAAATACAAAACACCCAGACAGCTTGGTATTTTGTGCTGGCAAACAGGGAAAGAATATGAAAACAGACCCAGCATACATAATTCTTCCTCTCTCAGTAGACTCTGCCAACTCCTGACAGCAATTCGTGCTTGCAACACTTAGTAAACCAAGGATTATCTGCTTTTGTGTTGAACAGCACGAGATGGACTGTTCTTCCACAAATGTTTACACCAGCTTTCTCAATAAAATTACAACTTTCTATGCAGCACAAGCTCCTGGAGCAGCGACTTCCAGAATTTCCAAATGTCAATACTTCCATTAAAAATAATAATAATAAAAAAAAATGGAATATTCAGCACATAACCAGAAGTGTGCATGAAGAGGCAAGAAAAACCTACCAATTAGAATGTTAATTACATAATTCTATCTTTCACTCACTTTTTCAGTCTATTTGACTTAAATAATTTTACTTCATATAGCTATATGAACAGGAATCAGGACTTCCTCTTACCAAGCCAATACAATACGAAGTGTTTAGTACAGTAAACAAGAACATTTTTCTTACAGTCTAAGGATACGAACATTTGGTTTTAACATTTCTATACTTTCGCTTGATAGTTTACATTTAAGATTAACAAGCAAAAAACCCTCTCTATAGTTCACCTGGCATCAATTCCATCAAACACCTTTTGGAATTCATTACCGATGACTTCTTGTTTTAAGTAATATAGCATTCTTACTCGAAGCAAGACCCTAAACAAAGAAAAAGAAACACAAATATTAGCATTTTAAGAGCAGACAATATTTGTGAGTGGTTTGGGTTTGTCTTTTGTAATCATCACTATGCTTTCAAGTCATTTTTCTAAAACACAATTCCCTCAGTTAGAAGATGATCTCCAATTCAGGTCACCTATCACTTTTTATTGCAATCACTTATCCAAATCATGTCACTGCAAAAATCCTTTCAAATCCTAGACAAAGACCAATGCCAGCAGAACACTCCTCAGCTGCTTCATAAAACACTGCTAAGAAAAAAGTGCTGTTTCCCTTTTCCTACTTAGCAGCTTCCCTTACAAAGAATTGAGCGGGCTGCCAACAAACATCTTCCACATCATATTTTCATTCCTTCTCACTTAGAATGTGATGCATGACCCCAATGGCTTCTCCATGCTTTATCTCAGTTCCTGACTACAGCTGTATGAAATGTTCAAGGACAGTACGATAAGAATTGCTACAGAAAAATGATTCATCCAGAAAAAAAACTCATTTATGCCTGTGAATGAGCTTTAAAGCAGCCAGTAGCTCAGGCTCTCAGAAGCCTATAAGACATGCCAGTTAAACAGCACATAACAACTGGGACTACGACTTCAGCTCCTCCCATTTCTTTGCTAAGCACTCTCAAACTCTTTAATCCTTTGGCTGCCACAAGGCTCCCCAAACATGCTAAC
>NW_008619374.1:67120-71578 GCF_000691845.1 Merops nubicus | reverse complement strand
TCCCTAATTCCCATGAGGAATTACAATAAGAAAGAGCATTTACATTAACACTGAAAGACAAATTCACACTTCAGCTACTGCTTACTTGTTGCAATGGTGTTTTATGTGCTTTTTGTACCCTTCATCTTGCAACAGATGTTCTGGATTGTATTTTCGAAGCCATTCTGCTTTGTGTATATCAAAAGTGCTAGCCTGGGTCTTCACTTTTTTCCCTTTTCTTCCTCTGGGCACAGGGGCTGATAAGCCTATATAATTTAAGACAAAATACAGTAACAGATAGGTGTAGATCCTCATGATACTTAGAGCTTCTATATCCTATGCCAGTATTACAACCTGCGGTGCAGAAAAAAGAAGCTAGCATCACAGCCTCTGGGGTGAGAGTTTTGGTTTTTTCTCCCCCCCCCCTTCCTACCCAGAGAATCTCTGGAGCACATTTCAGCAGTGAAGGACAAAGCAGGAGAAGGGAAAAGAAAGGAGAGTGTTGTCACCTACTATGAAACAGAACAAGTTCTTACAGACTGCAAGGAACCGAAAGTTTACTCAGTACACCCATCTGTTTGGGTAAGCCATCAAATACTAAGCAAAGCAGAAATGACACCTCTTTTCCATTGATTCAACTGCATATTTGGAATAAATTCCATTTATCCAAAGTAGGATGCATTCAGAGAGAATATTTAGCAGTTTTTATTCCAATACTACAGGCATATGTATATGAAGCTATTGAACTGCAGAAACATGTAGGTCCTTACCAAGGTGATTCTGTAACTCCCGTGTTTGCCCATCCTCTGTAGGGGTAATGAGATCCCATATAAAACTTTTTATTTTCTCATCCCCTCTGTAGTGAACTAGACAATAGGCTAATAGAGCTCGGCAAATTATCTCCACATCCTGTTCATTCAGCTGTCTCTTGAAGCGACCGTGTGACAAAATTTCTCTCCATCGTCCCCACCTAGCCCAAAGTGAAACACCAGTCAGCACTTAGAAGTGAACCCTGGGTAGCTGATAGGGTTCTGTTACAACAGGGGATTCCTCTGTAGAACGTTTAGCTTTCTACTTTTTTCTTTCAGCTTAAGTTACTGAGTGGAAATATGAAAGTAACATTTGCAACAAAACTCCATCTGTTTAAAACAGTTTTAAACTATTTACAAAAAAATACGGACAATTGTTTTAGGCTTCTAAGACATAAAACTGATGGAAACTCATACTGATAAGGACACAATGACTTACAGGATGGGTAAGAGGAGACCTAGGATTTTATTTCCAAATAAACGTATCTGATTTCAGTATGGTTAAAATAACTGTTTACATTTTCAGTTCCTACTTGCACCCCATGAGAGTGCAAGATGTTCTGCAATTATGCGCATCAATTTTACCTCCCAACTCTTTATTTCAGATATATATTAATTTCCAGAGTTCTGAGCTTGCCTGCAGCACTTGGTGTAATAATTTTTAGAGAGACAACTGTAGCACCCATGTTAAATGTCTTCCTTTGTTTTCCTTTGAGGAAAAAGGAAACTTTTTCATCATTCTTCTTTAAGTTTTCAATTGCAGATTGTCAGGAAGATTTAGACAGGGTGCATGATAAATTCATAGAAATATTCTGAATAAGCTCTACACACCAGAGGTTATCACCAAAAGAGTTAGAACTTATTCCATAAATACAATTTAGCACATGGGAAAATAATGTTTTTAAAAAACTTCCTAGAGAGGAGGAGGATGTGTACAATACCCATAGACCAGCAAGTTTTTCTCCACCCGAAAGCACTCAGTCCTTCCGTATCCGTTGGAACGGTCGCAGGGCCGGCGCAGTTTGGGTTTATCATCACCCTCACTCTCCACTTCAGACAGCTCGGCCAGCTCATCTTTTGTGGCACTGAAGGGCCGTGTTTGCTTCCTAATTCTCGGGGTATCAATAACCAGGCTGTTCTGCAAGATGTCAAAACAAACCTTATCAGAGAAACAGTTGGTAAGTTTTTCTGAAGGAGACAGAAATTGTTATTTCTAGACTGGAGCTATCTAGTGTTCTTAATAGCTATTTTGTAAGGATATTGCAGTAAACATGATAAAGCAAGTAAAACATTTTGGTGGATTTAAGGCAACAAAAAATGGGTTTCATACCACTACACGAGTACATTAGTTATAAACAATGCTAAATGCCTCATCCAGGTGGAGTACTTGCACAGACTATTCTGCAGTCTGTGTGAGTAAAAACGGACACTGAAACCTTTTGAGAACTGACTGCATGGGAATGTCTTTAAGTATGGAACCCAGCTTCCAATATTACAAAATGGATATAATGGTTAGTCAACTGTTTGGCAAATTCCAGTCCAGGATTTACTGACAGTGAAACAGTGGAATCAGAACAGTTACACACTTTCAATTATTTCCAAGTCTTTGAGAAAAATCAAAGAACCCCAAACTCTTCTGGGATAGCAGGGAGCTAGAAAATGTTCAAGCTATCAGCAGGCTGATTACCTATGCACAAACTAGCCAACACAAAAAGTCTGATTTGTTGAAATATTAATCAAAAAATCACCAGAAATCCTACCCCTGCTATCTCAGAATTCAACAGCAAGCACATACTTGAAAAAAACATTAATTAAAAGAAGAAGTACTTACTCTTCCACTAATAGCATCTATATCTATTTCTGCTTTTTTGGCCCACTTCTGCCAGAAGTTGGGATCATCTAGTGAAATATCTGTCCTGTTTCCAGAGGCAACAAAACTGGCCTGCAATTAAAAAAGTAAGTCTAACCAACATCATACAATACAATGTTTGTAGTGTCTGAATGGCTCAGTGCTGTTAAGACTGCATAACTTTATTTCATCAAAAACCTCCCAAGCAGCTGTTCAGACTTTAGAAGTTAATACTTGGAGTGTAAAGCAGCTCAAAAGTTCTCATCCTCCTTAATTTTTTAAAATCAGATCCATAATATATCAGAAAAATCTAATGAACTTTTGTGCACCATCAGGAGAGAAGAGCACTAAGCAGCAAGATCGTTCTGCTTCTAAGTCTGAATCTAAATTACTTGAATGGAAGAAAATAGAATCTTTTGAAGAGGCTTATCAGCATTTGGGGATTTCATCTCATGCAAAAGTACTCGCTTGAGGGAATTTTCAAAGGAGTGTTTAAACTACCAACAATCAAAGCTCAAGAGCATGGAATAAGTTCCATTTGAGAAGGCATTTTAAAAACCCTGATACACTGCTTTTGGGAAATGAGTAAACACATACAAAAAAATTCTAACTCTTCTGATGAACAGACAGTGATGATGATCTTCAGAAGTCAATTTCTTATTCAAGCCACAATCAGCAAGATACAAGAGCCTAAATAAATGTATAAATAATATTTATAAATATTATTTTAAATATAATACAAACTTCTGTTGTTAAAAGTTTTCCTTTTTCTTTTGTTTTATTGAATCACCACAACAGCATTCATAAAGTACCCACATCCTAAACTCAGTTAAACTGCTTCCTAGCTATGTTTTTAGTTATTTATGTATTTTTTAATTTAGACTAAAATTTTATTTGTTGATATTCATATTCGCACATGCTGTGGAAAGCACGGAGTCCAAATTTATTTTTTGATCTGTCCATCCCGTTTTACAGCACAGGTTTCTGGATTTTTTTTTGTCTTACCCATCAAAGCTTAAAAAGTGTCAGTCCAGTTTTATTCTTAACTATTACTCATAAGACCTTACGTTTTCAGTCCCCCCATGTACATATAAGTACCCTCCACCTCCTGGCTATTTTCATGAGCTTTCTTATTTTGCATTTCACATTCTTGCCAAAAAGCTCATGGTTCAAGCTATAGCCCATGAGTAGGCATTTTCAGAAGAAGCCTGACAATATTTCATCTTAATTGTTGTCTTATATTCATTTTACCCTACTCTCAATATATCTGAATACAAGTGGATCTATAAAACAAACTTTTCAGTACTCTTGGTTAATGCAGTGCATGAAATCTCACCTATCCCAGCCTTTCAAAAGCAGCTCACACCTATTACTTATCTTTGCTCAAGCATGCTCTGCATCTGGCTTTTACCCCATCTCAAAGTGCAAATCTGATTTTGACAAGTGCATGTGTCAACACAAACACAGATATAAGAACCCAAAAAGCATACCTAGCAAGCACACATTAACTAAAAGTAAGCATAACCTAGGAAAAGAAAAAGCATAAGCTTTACGTTATTGCATGCACAGCTGTACTGCCCATGAACAACTTGCTGCATCTGCACCTTGGCAAACGTGGAGCCCCTTCCTTCCGATTCAATCGTGATAGTTTTAGTACGACGCTGCAAAATTTGGTCTATGTCTTCCTCACAGAATTTAGAGCCTTCATCTTCTTCATCCATAATGGCACCATATGCACCTCTTCGAAGCAAGTCTTCTATTTCTTTTTTGGAGAGTTGCTGGATCTGAGCAAGTAAAATGCGTTTTAGACAGTCAAGAAAA
>NW_008619374.1:66050-67089 GCF_000691845.1 Merops nubicus | reverse complement strand
TTTCCCTTTCCAAGTTTCTGCAATCTAATTGTACCTAATAATTTTTAAACTTAAAATCTAATTGATAGCTGAAAAAAATCTGATATTTTTACAAGTATGGGTCTTTTTTTTCTTTTGGCTATTTTCCATACCATCACGAACATAAGTTTAAAAAAAATCAACCTCATCTTAGATTAAAGTAACACGTTATGTTAATATGAGAAGATACAAGTAAACAAAGTGAAATTTTTCTCCTTGTCTTCTCCAGGGACCCTGGACCCTAAGAGGCAAGAAAGAGTGAAAGATTTATCAGAGTAACGACTAGATTTAACATTATGCCCACTATGCTGCTAGTCCACACTAGAAAACATAACAGGTGTAAATGACAGAAATATGGTAGTTTTTCCAACGTAGAATATTCCCCGCGTGATTACAAAAGAAAGTTATTTTGAGAAGTAGCTCTACATACACCACCGACACTGTTTTCTCTTCCACTCATACTCTGCAGGACAGCCTTATCCAGTCCCAGTTTCAGACTTGCTCTGTCAAACATCTCCCTTTCATAGGAGTTACGTGTTATCAGCCTGTAGACCTTCACTGCTTTGTTCTGACCAATCCTGTGACAACGTGCTTGAGCCTTTTGAAGGAAGGGAGAATGGCAATAAGAATTTAGTCTTATTTAGGAATAAGTTAAGATTATTTTAAGAAATTGGTTCTGCTGTGAACAGTCATCAATTTGAAAGAAAAATTTAAAACCCAGCCAAACCCAGATGACCTCTTCTGTCCAAGTAGAAAGTGTTCACTGAAAACATTAAACATACGTCTTAAAAAAAATGGCCATTTTAAATCTATGCATATTCAAAACAGAAACAATATTCAAAGTAACCAAACTTATCACCAACCAGTTTTCATTTTTTAGGCATCACTACTATGCTCAAAGGGATTTACCTGCAGATCATTTTGAGGATTCCAGTCAGAATCAAAAATTATGCATGTATCTGCTGCAGTCAGGTTAATGCCCAAACCACCAGCTCTGGTGCACAGAAGGAAGACGAAGCGA
>NW_008619374.1:62973-66019 GCF_000691845.1 Merops nubicus | reverse complement strand
CTGAACCGGTCGATGGCAGCTTGACGGAGGTTCCCTCGGACTCGCCCATCAATTCGTTCATATAAGTATCTGGAAATCACCACAGATAAGCGCACACAAATCATTATATCAATTCTAAAAAATAAATACACAAACTAACTTGGATAATCCAGGAATCACAGCAGAACTCGCTTATCTGTAGTACTAACATACATCAGCAAGTCCAAATGCTGAGCATTTTAAACAAGTTCTCTGAACTTTGTCCATTAGCGCAAGTACCTGACCACACATATCAAGAAACACCTATTACCGTGCCACCTGGTTGCATTAAAACACACCACACCCTGAAGTCCCATGTGGACACACAGAAGTTTTGCACATGTTATCATGCTTGGATCCCTGCTTAGACTCACAGAAGCAAGACAGTGTATTTCTGTGTTATGTAAAATAAAAATTTCGGAACGTGTTAGGGGTAACCAAGTAACAAACAGAAAGTGGTACTTGATCAGCTGCCATTGGATGAACTGCATATTGATTCTGTCAAGATCAAGAGAAATGGAGCAAAAATGACATGACAGCACCTTTAACAGTCTTCATCAATGCATCAATGAATCCAGGGCTTCCTAAACTAAGCCAAGCAAATGTAAAAACCTGAAGTAAAACTGTCATTTTTGTTACCTTTGATGATTACAAAGGCTCCTGTGAAACTTGTGAAATCAAGTGAAATGTTTAAAAAGGGAGCAAATAATTCTGTATGTTATAAATTAACTAAGATGCTCCATGTATATCTAACTAGCCAAAAAGCCTCACAACCATTTTTCTTCTCATCAGCTATAAAATGGCACAGCAGATAATCCACAGGACCACAGGCATTTTGGCAGGCAGCCATCTCCTACGGTCATGAATTCTGTTAAGTACTAAGTCTAATCATGTGTGCACTCTAACATTTCTAACCAAGCAGTAGCATAGAGCAAGTTTCAGCTCAAATGGATTGCAGAAGAGTCTACCTGTAGGCATGCAGCAGTAGTCTAGATGTTACATCATTATAGAAAAAGGAATATTTTCCATACTGGATTCTAAGTAATACTATAAAGTCTACTAAAATAAAGCATACAAACTGTTGAGCTCTCAGTTCAAATAGACAGCTTAAAGAAGCAGGTTTTTATTTTTACATTAATAGAAAACAAACTTTTAGTTGTTTTCTATTCTGTACTTACATTCTATTGGGATTAAGGAGTTGCATGACCCCTGCCTGGTCCAAGTTCAAGACAATATAAATAAAGAACACATTCTATGCTTCCTGGGGTTTTGAACACTGAGCAATGCTGAGCTTTAAACTTACTTGGTTTCTGACAGGGAATGTATAAGCAGTACATACATACAGAAATGTGTAAAAGAATGAACAAAAAACTGAGGATATGTGGTTTACTGAGCAACTTCTCTGAAATTCTCTTGTTCCCTGAAGTTTTTCATTTGGTGAATACAAGCCATCAGAGAATACAGCAAGTTACACAGCGCTTAGCTACCAAAAAAACCCCCCCAAAACTATCTTCGATATGCTGTAAACATTAATCTTGTAGTAAAACTCAAAGATATGCCCACTGAGAAAAATATACTACAGGAGACAGAATATGCAGTTTCTTACCTTTTATGTATAAGGTAATCCTCCAAAATATCAAGGCAGCGCACCATTTGAGAGAAGATAAGGACCTTGTGGCCTCCTGCTTTCATTTTTGGAAGAAGTTTATCAATAAGAACCAATTTACCAGCAGACTGGATCATTGCTTGCAGATGGAAGTCAGGAGCAGTTGGGCTATACGTTTCTTTAAATTCTCCAAGGATTTTCTCTTCAGCACCTATCAAAAAAACAGATTTATGTAGATAAACCTATAGGTACGGAAATAAATCTGTATGAATACAAAACTGAGTCACAAAAATCAGTGCTTGTACTCTAAGTATCCCCATCAGCCCCTGCTGGAGATTCCGTATGGATCTGAAGTTTAGCAAGAACATGGATTTCTTTGCTCTTTGAAAACAAGGCTTAAGTTTCTAAGCAGAACACCATAGAGAAAACACCTAGAATGAGGTGAATTCCCCACCCAACTGCAAAAACAAAAATACAGCTTGTTCTTAAGTGCTGTGTAAAAAAAATCCTTGCAATATCTGATAAAAGCTTCAAATGACAAAAAAAAAAATTAAATAAATTACAAAAGTAGTTTAAAAACCTTTTTTTTTAAATCAGTATTTAATCACATATATACCTTTGATGAGATAAGGGTGATTACAACACTTTCTGAGTTCCATCATAGTGTTAACCAGATTTGGTACATTTGCTTGCCCTGCTCCTTTGGATAAGAAAGCAAAATTTTTCTCCAAAATCGCTCGGTAGTATTTCTTCTGAATATTAGTTAGTTCTACTTCAATTATAGTTTCCTCCTTAGGAGCCAGCTTTTTTTCAACATCTTCTTTTAATCGTCTGAGCATCATGGGTTTCAGTATAGCCTGTAGTTTCTGAACCTACGTGAAAACACAACAGTTTATTGTAGCATGAAAAAGTAGTAATGTAGGTTCAATTAAAAGCTTTTGAACTCCACAACACTGATTTTTTTTTTTTTTCTTAGACCTACATAAAAAATTTAAAGGACAGGTTACAGCCTTATTTTTAAACCCATTTTACTGAAGAATTAATGTACTCCAAAACAAAAAAAACCCAACTTTTTTCACACTTGTCTACAAAGACTGTCTACCAAGCCAGAAAACATCAATTTTTATTATTTTCAGTATACACATGTCAAATTAACACAACAAACCTAAAAAATTAATTTTTATATAAAGTATCATACTTAACTGATTTCTACTCCCTGTACAGTTTAGACAAATTGCATGACAAAAGAACAGAGAGGTAATTTGGGATGAGTGAAGAGGGAGGGGGGAGCAGTAACAGTTAGTACCCAAAATAGATATTTTCACTTCAAGGACCTTACTCAAACACAGAAGCCCAAAATAAACTTATTCAAAACGCAATACCTGTTCCTCTGTTTTAAGGTCTCCAAATTCTTGCATGAAT
>NW_008619374.1:53143-62942 GCF_000691845.1 Merops nubicus | reverse complement strand
AGCAGGAAAACGCAGTGGTTCAAGAAAATGAAGGAGACTAAACAATTCTTCTACAGTGTTCTGCAGTGGGGTACCCGTTAACAGCACTTTATGCTCCTGTATAAGGAAACACAGCTCACATGACCTTATGTGCATACATTTGCAAAAAGCTGTGTTAAGTCTGAGCATCATGAGCTTAAAATATCAGCTCTGTGTGTCACTGAGTACACAGGTAATACAGATAAACACATCTATAAAAGAACAACAGTAACTATTTTCTACTAGCTCCTTTTTAATTTCTGTCAATTTCTTCCAACATCTGTAACAAAGAAACGACTGAAAACAACTTTTGCCTGTAACATTAACACATGTATAATGCTCTAGAATGTGGAGAACATATACTAAGCAGAAAGCAAATAAGATGACTTCTGAAAATGTGTAGAAACAAGTGTATCCAAGTAGTAAAAAAGTAAAACGAACAAACAAACAACCAAAGCAAAATTATTCTTGGTGCATCTTGGAAAAATGTCTCAAAATTCATGGTAGTGTCTGCTTTTTAAAATCTTTTACTATATCAAAACATTAACCATGGGAGTAGACAATTCTGTTTTAATTTCTACTACTTTTTTTTAATTGTAATATAACTTGTTCAAAATACTTTCTACCATTTTAAACATCAATTAGAGCACAAAAACTTGCACAAAAATTATTGTTATTAAAAGACACATGTTCAATGAAATCATCAACACAATGAACTATACAATACTATCACCAGAAATAGAGTCTGCTTACAGTTAAACTTTTAACTTTCTTTTCACTTTTACACATTTTCTCAGTCAAAACCATACTAGCATCAGCTATCAAAATACCTATGTTTGAAGAGATTATCACGAACAGGTATCTCCTGAGAAAGACTGCTTGAGAGGTTTTTTTTTGGGTCAGGTAAAAGAAATTTGTGATTTATTATTGTACTGCACTTAACTAGAAGCAAATTGAAAAAGTGAAATATAGTTACTCACAAGGTTCATCAATTTTAGTCCTTCCAAGAGTTTGCAATTCTTGTTCTTCAGTCTGTGAGCCTCATCAATAATAACACATCGCCATTCAATTGCATTTAACTCTGGACATCCACCAAGAATCATTTCAAAAGTTGTGATAATGGCTTGGAATCTGTAGGTACCTCGAATGATACGTCCCTAGAGATTCATCCATACACAAAATTTGTTACATTTCTTAGAATCTGCTCAGCTTTAAGATTTTGTTGCTGAAATTTTACCAAGAGCCAGACATCTGATTTTACATGATAAATTGCTTTGTTATCCCATACACATTTAGAACATCTCTGTAACTCTGAAATTAATAATAATGAGTACTTCTCCATAGCCATAAATCCAATGTTGTCTGATCAACAGTAAAATCTTAACCAGTTCTAAATTACAGATACAACTATTGAATAAAACTGTTTCAAAAGATGCATGGAGTTAATATAAAATTTGTAAACCTGGGAAAATCTGAGAGACCGAAAAAACCCCACAGTCAATCAGTCAAAAATACATGATGGTAATACATTAGGCATTCATACAGTAAGTAAGAAAAATATCTGAGAAGTAAATGAAGGCTTTCTATCCAGCTTACTCACCACTGGTCTGACAGTAGACACAGGGCAGTATACAATAACTCACTAGAGAAATGAGATGTCATTTCAATATTTAGCACAACTTTAAAAGTTTTCAGCCTTATCAATTTTGTAGAAATGCCATGGTAGTTTAAAAAAAATTAGGCAGAATATATAGAAAAGAAAAAAACACCTTGTAAAAAAGTCTGATTTCAACATCTTTTCATGTCATTTAATATGAAGTATTTCAGACAGAAAAGCCAACTGTATACAAAGTCAGTTGACACCAGGATAAGGAAATCAACAGCTACATAAAAGTAACAGAGCTTAATCGGCTGCATTTTTGTTCTCTCTGCTCTTCAAATTCAAGGCCCAACTGCATCCATCTGTGTGCACTTCAAGCTCCACGTGAGTGCAGCGTCACTGCTCTATTCAATTGCAAAATTCCTCAGCATACTGAAACAACACACAGCTTGCTGTAGCCACTTTCAGAAAATTTACTCACCAAGCATATGCTAAAGATTCTGATATGCAAAAAGCTTAAATAAGAGCCCACATCTCAGGATGTAAAATGACTTTCAGTAAGATGTATATACACAGATAATGTGAAGTATACTCATTACTACTACCTGAAACAGGTTTTGGGTAAGTTACTGCATACAAGTGACATTACGATACCTGTGAGTCCCTGAAGTACATTTCATACTGCTGAATCATCTGCCTGCTGATCATACTTCCATGATACACTACAACATTAAGGTCAGTCCATGTGCGAAATTCTCTTTCCCAGTTTGCTATAGTGGAAAGTGGAGCTATGATCAGAAAAGGCCCTCTTATACCAGCCAGGAGGATTTCATAGAGGAAGGTAATTGACTGGATGGTTTTGCCAAGACCCATTTCATCTGCCAAAATGCAATTTCGCCTAAAAGGAAAACATATTTATTTGTTATTAGCATCAAAGAAAGTACAGGCACTAAAGCTGTTACTCAAATGGACAATTTATAAAAACAAAGCTCAAATATACCAGTTGAAAATAATAATCAAAACTGAGGCACTGTAAAAGATGCTTGCAAATGTTCTCTGGTTATGGTGAAAGAATGAACTCAGTACACAAAACCACAAGCTTTCAATCATGTTTAGCACTGGCAAAACCTAAGAATGGAATGTTCCATGAGGTTCTCCTTGAAAAATATTTCCAAAGTATTCTTTTGGGAATACATCTGCCTTAATTAAAGGGATTCAAATTTATCAGATTTCCTACCTATACTCTCACTTTGACAAAACTGCTAGAAATTAATGAAGACCCCCTAAAATCCACACGACAGTATCCCAGCTACACTCATATAGAAGGAGAGCATTACAGGATCAATGACAAACTTGTCCTGTTTCTAAAAGCGAGGCAGATGCATGTAAGTGAATTACGACATGAAGTGCCCCCAGGTGCTCACCCTCAGCCATGCATTCCAGCCCTTCACTCTGTTTGCACAGATGCTCATACAGCTATGGAGTGCCTGACTCAGAAATAAAACAAGATTTTCTTTTGCAGATCATAAAGTTTATGGTAAAAGCATATGCTTGCTGACATCATCTCTATGAAGGACAGGCTATGGATATTTTGGAAATAAAGCAAATAGAAAGATACAAGACTAGAAAATAAATTGTTTTGGGAAAAATACTGGAAGTTATTACATTCCTGTTATTATATAGTAGCACTAATGAAGAAAAATGAACTTTCAATTACAATAAAGAAAACATTTATTAGCCTTATTTTTGAAGGGAAATAACTATTTGAAATACATATTAATTCTGGAAATAATCTTGAAAGATGCCAGCATTTCCCAGTGGTTTTGAAAATTCTCAAAGCTTGTACTTTGGTGGAACTTTCATTTCCTTGTAGCCACTGAAAACTTATTTTCAGTTAGGTTAGTTTTATTCTTTTAAGATTTTTTTTTTTTTGTTATTCTTGTTGAGAAAAACATACTTGCACACCCAAAGGAAACTTGTTTTTCCCAGTTACATCCCTTTAGCTATAAGCAGAGAAGCTGAGATAAATTTAGCTAACACTGTATTCATCCCAGTAACAGTGATTCACTCCATATGGTTTAAGATTCAGATTAAGAAAACATTCCATGCATATACCTATTATACCAGTTGAACAGAAGCCAGTTAAGTCCTTCCAGTTGATATTCCCTGAGCTGATTGCCATTTTTATATTCCCTGGACTGCTCTATCTTCTTCCAGGAGTTTGGAGGTGGACGGTCCTTTAAGGGAAAGATAACACATGTGTAAGTTAGTATATGTTTTATTTTTCCAAAACACTTTAACCCACTATTTCCTAAGTGTAAAGATTTAGAATGTAATTATTCAACCTTAAAACTGGGAGGGTATCATTGTTAACATTACATACTAATGACTAGTCTGCGGAAATCTGAAGTTAGTTTTAAAAGTATTGATTTATACAGACAAATAAATACAAATTTAAGTCTATATTATAAAATCAAGCAACTGACTTCTGAAGCTAAACATACAAATAGTTTGGCCGTACTAATTTGAAACACTAATATATTATTCATATGTGAAACTTCAAGAATATATGAAATATGGCTTTGGAAACTCTAATAACACATGTCCTACAACCAGAGTCAACCAAGTATTTGGGAATACAAAAATCCGCAGATCCTAAGTAACTCTGGACGGTGATGCTCCTGAAGCATTCTAGGCAACGTACACTGATGGACTGTGATATTGCCCTTGCCCTTCAGCACTTGCCCTGGTCCCTGCTGATCACTCAGTCTCACAGTTAGCCAGTTCAAGAAGCCAACACCAGGAACATAAAAAAGCAGACCTGTGAGCCATTTAGTTCCCTGAATCCATTTCACCAAGAGATTGGATGAAAAGCAGTATCAGCATACACAGGATCATGATACAAAGGACATGACAAAACAGACTGTAATAGTATCAAGGTATATCAACTTTATGTCCCTAGCAAGTTGAAAGAAAGCCAAAAGGTTAACATATGGGGTAAAAAAAATGTACAGTCACACACACTAGTTCTCAAGCCTGGAAACTTAGCAGACTGGCTACTAGTTTAGCAGGAAACTCAGCAGAGAAACACGAAGTTTTCTACCGATAGTAGGTAGGACTCCAGCAAAACCCACTCTTTTTCAGACAGCTTCTGCATTGCAGCATGAACAAACTCGCACATTCAAGCAAAATATTTTTAGTAAGAGCTTTTCTGATCAGCTGTACTCCCCCCCTGAATTTCTCAGTATTTATAAAAGCCCACATTCACTCTGGACTCATGTGGCCTTATCTGGCAGCTCTGAATTTTGGATTTGAATTTTTTATCTCTTCGTTGCCAACGTCAGCGTCACCTGACACCAGGTCTCTGAGCAGCAGTAGCTGTCCCTCCCCAGCAGCTGTGGCCTCCTCCCCTCACCCACAAGCAACCATCTGTCCACTCCCCCACACCCGGAGCCGCGCTCCTGCCGTCAGCAAATAGTTTCTCGTACTTGCTGGAGCCTGGAATAAAAAATACTTGTTGCTGATGCTGAGATGACTGTCAGTCTTACAGCTGCACTTTAACATAATCTTTCTCTGTCAAAGCCCAATATGGTAACAGAGAGGTACAAAAGCTCTTCTTCCCACATGCCAAAATGGCAGGATTTTAAATAAATATTAGAAAAATGAACTACACATAATATGAAGATGTTAATTGTGATACTGTCATCATCTGTAGATGGAAAAATCATTAAAATAAAATCCAAAGCCTGCAGATTAAAACACTGTGCATATTCAATGATGTAAAATAAGTTAGAATGAGTGTTGTACTACATCACCCAGTACACGTCTTACTCTGACAATGACATACAGAACTCGAAATAGAACTATTTTGTTTTCTCCTGCTCTATGAGACAGAAGATTGATAATGTAAAGATATCCTCATTAGACATATTTTTCTTCCTTTGAGCTAGCCCTTTATGGCAAGAAGAAAAATAAAAGCAGGAAGTAATTACAGAGTCTGTTTGACAGATCTCATTTGCCAATTTCCTTCAGAGTTGAAGCACAAGACCATTTTCTCTATAAAAGGATGTTTATACTTTATTTTGTTTTCTCCTTGTCTTAATGGTGTTTAGATTCTGTGACAGCCAGTTTTAATGTGTGGCTCATGACTCAGAAGCTCACGAAGTTATAGCATTTTGTATCTTTTCATTAATATTTTTTTTTCAAGTAACAAATTAAATAAGAATATTTATCTACTCCTACCTGAAGGTATTACTATTCTTAGGTAACAAGGCACACAGATCTGTTACACAGGATGTCAATAAGCCTTGTTTCAACACAAAAGTTTAAAGTTTAAAGACAGACAAATAAATTAGATATAATTTTACCAATCTCCTTGAGTCAGGCCTGGAAGCTTGCAATTGTTCAAATTCTTCTATTTTTGCTTGATCTACATCTTCTTTCAGCTCCCACGTACTGTCTTCATATGGCAACGAACACCATTTTACTAAATAGTAAATAACAGGCTGCAGAAGAAAATTCTGAATGTTATCAGCTTTTAATTTAGTATACAGACTGCTAATATGCCTTACTATTTGAGTAACTTATGAGAGCTGCAAACAAAAGCAGATTTCTGCTACTTGTAAAAATGTTCTGTTTAGCTTTTTAGTCTGCCTGCTTACCCTTGGCTTCTCATACTCAGCCACTTGTTGTAGATCCCCGGAGAACTTCTCAATTCCACTCACCCACAAGTAATTCTTTTTTAATTTTCTCATTTCATGTTTTTGCTCTGTAATAGCTTTCCAGAAGAGGTATTTCAAGTTTAAAAAAGGAGTTTCAATAAATACAGAGGGAAACGTCCTCTGCTGGCTACCAAAACACCTGTCAATCGCTGGCTGTTTAAAGCCTAGAGACAGAGTTAGTGAGGAAGAGAGAACCACCAGTGCCCTGTGCCTTGCACTTTTCTCAGCAGTGACCCCTTTCCACTACCAGACGGACAGGACAGTACATGAGAGTACAAGAGCCTTTTGTCAGAACTCACAAGGCAATGATCAAGCCTGACATTTATGCCAGTAACTACCTAAGCTTTGTCTACCATCACATATTAATGCTCACAAAAATATAAGTCACTGAACTCTTATTTTGGTTTCAAAATACATGACTAGCACAGGAAATGACAAGACAGTCATATCTCAATAAAAATACAATTGAAGCTTAAAATCATTAAGGTGTCACTGAAATCAGCTAAAATTATGATTACTAAACAATACTTGAAGGTGTATCTTCTTGACTTGTTTCAAGATATATTTACCTCACCAGTGTCCTTATCTTCACAAAGAGATACTTCTAATACCCGGTCTACTTCAACATAGTCAGGATTAAAAGGTTCTTCTTCCATCTGCAATGCAAGATTAGTAAATTCAGTAGAGAGGCAAAAACAGTTGATATATGCTAGGACTTGGTCTCATTGCACACAAAGTCAATTTGGCTGTTGGAAACCACTGAGACTTTTGCACACAACTTAAAATTCCACACCCTCCTTTTTTTTTGGCAACTGGCACTGAGACTGACATTAGAATAGAAAATGCGGTTATTTAGGGATGAAGCACTGTCTCAGGAAGGTCATATAGTAGAGAAACAACCATACTAACAATCTTCCCCTTCTTATCACTTTTAAATAGCTACCCAAACAACCCAAATTTTAAACTGTGCAAATCAGGTTAGTTCACTGACTCCAAAAAACTTGCTCTTAAAATGACGTTCAACAAAACTTCCTGGTGCAACCAAAAACCCAACCCTGATGGCTCATTTTTACTTCTCAGCATTCAGGTGCTCTATTTACAAGCAAAGGATTCACCATCATTTTACACAGAAAGAATGCTTAATTGCGCATTTCATACTTACATCTGCAAAAAAGTGAGCTCTTTGTGCTTGCCTTAGTTTGAATCGTTTTATTTTCTGCTGGATTCTTTTATCCTTTAGAAGCTGTTGTTCTGTAGCCCACTCACAGTGGAGGTAAGAGCTAAAATTACAGAGGTTAACTTTAACATATCAATGAAAGCAAAGGCTTACTATCCATCTTTAAAATACAGTTGAGATATTTTATAAACCAGAATTTCACTCAGAAGAGAACACTATCATTTAGGACAGAATTCACTGTGAAGATCAAAAATTTATGCCTTCAAATAATCACCTTACACCACCTAGTTAACACAATGTTTTTGGGCTGTGATCCATAGGACTCTATAGATTCACAAATTTCTTTCATGTGCCCTAAGAAAAGAAACAAGTGTATTTAAAGGGAGTTGAAATAAATCAAGTTTAAACTCTGACACCTCTACCAGAAAGAGCCCAGATACCTGAGGTACTTATTAGATTGCATCTAACTTTTTCTGCTTCTGGTGTAAAAATCACTTCTAACAGTATAAGTTTTTTTTTCTTTTTAAAACAGTAAGACCGACTCCTACATCAACCTCTCCTAAATCATGTCTGACACATCAAAAAAAATCTAGCTTTATAATATAGCTCTGATTTAAATGAATGAAATTAAGATTAGCCTCAAGCATGAATTAGTAAACACATTTTCTCTAAAAATTCTATTCTTCCAGCTACCAACTCATTGGTCAGTGCTGGTTTCACAAAACTGATAATTTTCAAGTTATTACTAAAAAAAATACAGATTCTTAGCAATTGCAAGATTATATTTGTAAAGAAAAATCTCTAAAGATAAAAAAATCTGGTTGTATATAATCTTCAAACAATACAAAACTTTAGGACACGAATATGATATTTATCATTTCAGTCAACACTTTCAATGAAACAGCTTCTTAATACTCACTAGTTCTTGTACTTTACAAAAAACTCTTCTGTTTCTACGGTCATCCCAGGAGATATCTAGGAAAGGAAATTCAGGGGAAATGTAACATGGCAGATACAAAATCCTTCTTTAAATAAGCAACTTGATACCATAACAATCACTTACTTCTTTCTTTATTATCCTAGAGGATAAGATTTTGTCTACAATTGCTGCATCCTCTTCACTTGGATTTTCCTATAAGTACAGAAAAACAGTGACATAAATTCTAGTAAATGCCCTCTCTTCAAACTCATCAGACAAATTTGACCTCTACCAGTAACATTCTCTCCACATTTCAAATCCAGCTCTGTATATCCAGAGAAATACATGCAAGAGCACAGTAAGTCTGGCACTCCCAAAGAGCATCAGATGCAATGCTCACAGGCCAAACATGCCTGTAAGTGCAAGCAAGGGTGATTCTGATGCTTTCCACACAGACTCCCTGTGAATGACCTACTGAGTTGAACCAATGAAGTGGACATACCCAGAATTTGTTATACAAATACAGAGAAATAAGAACTCTGGCAGACAGGTTAAAAAAACAAACCAAACCCACAAACCCAGCACGTGTCAAACTCTATTTAATAGGTTTACTCTAACATGGATAACAAATGAGCTGTGGAATCAGGCAGACAAGGTCATGCCCGGGATTCCCAGCAGGGCTTAGGTGTGACAGAGATACGAGATTAGTTTGCTCTGCCAAGATTGAAGCTGTGGTTCCAGAGATAAAGAGGCAATCCCTATAGGTTGCTGCAAGAAAATGTTACCCTCCCTCTTGTCTGATTTGTTCCCAAACAATCTTTCTCCTTCCCTCACAATTTTGGCACTCTTTCAAATGTCTCATGAACACCTTTTTTCCTGTTTCTTTCCTGCCACTTTGTTTACTTAGAATGCTCAACAGTAAGTTTGAGTTTCAGAGCTGGCACAAGTAAAACAGTGAAGTGCAGACCTGAAGGGTGGAAAAAGGCAGGAGTATCCTTTTTTAAACTCTCAGTAAGCAGAGATCCCCATAGGCTCAGTTATTTTTATACTTCTGAAAGTCATGATAACATTAGCATACAGCTTTTTATGTGCCTACACAGCATAACACACTATTTGCAATATACCTATCCTTAGTCTTACCTTTATCCTTAAATTCAATTAAGTCAATGAATTTTTGTGACACAGGAAAACCAGTAATAAGCCATTTCTTACAGCTTTCAAGACCTGAGCAAGATGTCCCATTACATAAACTATGGCTTTGTAATAATAACGTATTTTTTTCAACTAACGACTTTTATTCACTGAACTACTTGAGACATAATGGGAAGTTCCCACTACAGACCAGGTCAGTTTTGACCTACCAC
>NW_008619374.1:41141-53112 GCF_000691845.1 Merops nubicus | reverse complement strand
GCAGGTAAAGGGGTAGAATTCTTTTTGATTTTTACAGAAGCTTTAGCTTCTTCTTCTGATTGTTTTCCTTCTCCTTCTTCAGCATATTTTTTTCTTTTAACTTGACGATTTGATCTTCTCTTCTGCATGCAAGAAAATAAAAAGAGGTTTTACCAAAGAACTTCCTCTGACATGAATTGCAAGTTTTGAGGCACTTTAAGCAACACTTTAGCTGTATCTAAAATCAAAGACCAAGACCTGACAGAATGCCATCATTGGTTGCTATACACTGATAATAGTAATCAGTTACGTGAAAAACAAGTTGTGAATAGAACAAAAGCCCAAATCCCGTGGGCATATTGGCCTCTGCAGAGCAGATACTATGTAACAATAAGATTGCAGAACAGGGACTTTCTTTGTGACTCTTAGATTCAGCCCTTGGTCTGGCTGGTATGTGGTAAACAACCTAGCTATACTTCAATAACTACAATATAAGTATTTTAGTAAGGTAGAGTAGTAACACTACATATACAGTAAAAAACAAAGGATGGGCATTGACATTCTTCTAGAGAAGCTGGGGCAGTGCATGCCTGAAACCATTCAATCATCTTTCCACAATAATGTAGCCAGATTAACTATTCTTCAGCAAAGTGACTGTGTGCAGGGTTGGATGTTAGCACAAAAAACCTTCGGATGTAAACAGACACATTAATGTGACACAAAAAGTCACATTACAGTTAAATCAACAATAATTTGCTGACAGAAGGGGTTTTTGTTTGTTTGTTTTTTTAAATGCCAGCTAATAAGAGCAATGCAAAATGATGTATGAATTAGGAAAAGAAGGCTTAGGAGAACAAGTCTTTGAAAGAGTGCCTGAGGGAACTGGGGTTGCTGAGCCTGGAGAAAAGGTGGCCCAGGGGAGACCTTCTCACTCACTACAGCTACCTGAAAGGAGGCTGTAGTGAGGTGGGGGTCAGTCTCTTCTCCCGGGTAACAAGCAATACGACAAGCGAAAACAGACTCAAGTTGTGCCAGGGGAGGTTTAGGTTGGAAAGGAAAATTTCTTCCCCAAAAGGATCATAAAACCCTGAAACAGGCTGTCCAGGGAAGTGGTGGAATCACCTCTCCTGGAGGAACTTAAAAGCTGTGTAGATGTGGTGCTGAGGGACATGGTTTTGCAGTGACCTGGCAGTGCTGGGTTAACATGTACTCTATGATCTTAAAGGTCTATTCCTACCAGAACTATTTTATGATTCTATAAGAAGCAGGTTCAAGATTTACTCATTAGGTATTCAATTTTTCAAAACTTCATGAGGCAATAACTGGCTTTTTCATATATTCTCACTGTCTTTTCTTCAAGTAGGAAGTGATTAACAATCATAAACAGACACATGCTCTCCAGCATAGTAGTTTGAAAAAAAACTTTGTACTTCCCTGATCTGAGAAGCATGGTCATAAACAAATGCTCTAAGGCACAACATAAAGCCCTACTACACATTTTTCCAATAAATAAATCAAGATATTTAAGGAAGAAGCTTACTGTGAAACTAAGCACACAAAATTAATTAAGGGGGAAAAAAAGACTTAAAATTGCCCCCCCGCTTATAAATAGCTATTTGCTACAGGAAAAAAAAAGAAAATGTTCAAAAACTAGAGGGAAAATGAATTATTGGAGCAAAGGAACTTCATTCTTTCCTATTATGGTTCTCCCAGGCTCCTTTCATGATAGACATGGCAGTGCTGTGACATTCTGCAGTGTAATTTTTTCCTATGCCATGCCACCCTTTACTGTCTCTACCCTCTGTTCCCTTCATGCCAGGATCATGTGACGTGATGATACTTCCTGTCTATCCACACTAGAATTGAAGATACTAGAGCTGAAGATGACCTTTGTTGTGCTAAAAATCATATATCAAAAACAAACCAAAAGCAATGAAAAAAAAAAAGAAGTGATTTTCAATATATTTAGCATTTTTGAATTATATTTGTTATCCTAGAATTTTATATCTGATTATAGAACACTATTGATTTTACGTTACAGTATTTCAGAACCACCACACCTGCCTTCACCTCCTTCAGAGTACTAAATGGACTTTCTGTATTAAGGTAAATTCCCTGAGAAATAATTACATGTTCTCTTCCAGGTAACCTTTACCTGAAACAAGATAACACTTAAGTTAATAAAAAGTCATTCTGGGAAATGGCTTCTGATCTTTCTTCCCCCCCCTAGCCATATTATCTTGAAATACTAAAGGTCAACTCAGCATCTCGTAACTCATTTCTGACACTGCCATCAAATAATGCCATTAATATTTACTCAACACCACCTTATTTTGGATATTGTTTCCATCTCTGCACATGAAATGGCCACAGGGTAAGAACCTGTGCACTTCTAGCATGTAAGCTCACTTTTACTGCAGCTTGCCCTACAGCAAAAAAGTTATAAACCTGCTACTAACACACACATAAACAGGATATTGTATCTTAGAAACAGTTCATACTTTGCTTCAAATTTAACTGAAGTTTTGTAAATAATTATCTAAGCTGCTATTATACCAGGGCAATCTACATAAAAATTGCAGAAAGTTACAAGGGATGTATTCTTGAAGGGAATGACTCCACCATTTAAACTCTTCACCTGTCACTTTCTTCAGAAGTATTCCACAAGCAGTTAGAGCCTATCAGCTTATTGATTATTGCTCCCTTCAGATCCAGCACTGCAAGAAACCAATTCTTTTCTGTTTCTACAGAAGCAGAACTCATTAGGAAATAAAAACAAACAAAAAAAACAAACAAACAAAACCAGAAACCAACAGAGAATTCTCAAACAAGCCTTTTAAATGTTCTCAAAGAGCAAGTTTTACCAATAAATATCCTTCCTATTAGGCAATGTCTGCATTTTCCCCACAGATCCAGCCAAAGTAAGGATCAGGTCTAACTGCCAGCTCAACAGGTGAGTGCTTACAGTAACAAATCTATGGACTTCTCTACTGAAATGAAACAGATAAAAGGCGGACATTCATGTCTCTCTACGGAAAGGGGACTCCAAAATGTAAGACTTTGTTATTTTTAACTGGGAAAAGCAGCTAATAATTTTCAGTTCTAGTTATGAGAGACAAACAGCAGTGAGAGAGTAGCAGTCACTACGTCAAAAGGAGGGGTAAAAAGACCTGTAGCAATAATAACAAATCTAAAGGGGAGAAAATCTTACTATTTACCTGTGAGTCTTCATCTTTCAATGGCCGCTGCGGAGTCTGCTTAGCATCTGACAACTCATCTGAAGATTCATTTTTTCTTTTCTGCTTCTTACCCAGTGTGATGATGAGCTTTCTGTTGGGAAAAACCAACCAACCAACATATAAGTGAATGCCTTATACTAGTCTACTTAACTTCAAGATGAAAAGTAACACGATATCCACTAACAATTCCTGTATTCTTCCTGACACAAAACTCTAGAAGCACCACTTTCTGAAATATATGTCTCAAAACAAACAGCTACAAATTTACAGTAGGCAGTATTTTCTACTACTGTTACCGAGTTGCTCTCCAGGGAAGCAGTTACCTCAATATTGCTAACTCCGCTGTATCATACACCAATTATTTCTTTGTTCAGATTTAAGTTATGCTATTAGTCACAATACCAACTCAACTGACTGTTTTTAACTAAAGGATGTCAAAATACATACTTTTTCAGATTTGAAATGTGCCAAATACTCCTCTTTAAACACGTATCCAGTGGCATAACTGCAAAATTATAGCAAGCTATCCAATGAAGTCACAGATAAAGAGCTGTCCTAAAATACCTGTTTGATGTACTATCATCAGTATAATCATCAGATCTGTATAACAAAAAATAAGGTAACTGTTCCAGGATACAAGCCTCTTCTGTTACTTCATGGAACAAATTTAATGCTTTAGCCCTCATGCAGACAATAAAAGTTTTTTTATACCAAAGTAGCATCAGCTATATTTGCCACCTAAAAAACCACCAGTGAGAAGGAAACAGTTGAAACACAGTATCTCATTTGCTTCTCTTTGCAAGCATCCAAATTGGAGAACTATCATGTATTTACTACATACAAACTAACAGTCCACACAGAAACTAAAATCTTACATTACCAAAATCTGTGAATAGCTTAAGCAACACAACTTACAAAATATTATAGGCAAATTTTAGTAAGCAATAAATATTTTCATTGTTTTTCAATATTTTAACACTAGGTATGTTCAGTGGAAAGGCTACAAAAAAAAAAAAATCCATGAAACAAACGTTTTCCACTCCTCTACTTTTCACTTCTAGGATTAAGTGAACAGCACTGGCAAACATATGTTGAAATTAAGCTTCAGTAAGCAACATCACAGATCTGCTTGTTCACAGAGCTGCTTGTCAAAAGCAAGTTCTTCTCCTCAAGTCCTTGCTTTTCAGTAAGTGTTCTCAGTTTAATTATTACTTAGAAAACATGCTTCATAACTGTAGGTAATAATTTCACCACTGAACACACTGATTTTCCAACTGTCCTCAAGTCTACTTTGGGATTTTTTTTCCCCACCCTGTCTTTTCAATCTCTGATTAGGATTCTGTTTTCTTCTTTTTGAAGACTTTTTGGATTCTCAGCTATTTGTCTAATATGATTCACTCTGTTGATAGACTTGGATAAGCCACTTTTTAGATTTTTACTTTTGTTTCATAGAATTCAAGTATTATATTAGCGCTTGTCAGCTAATATGTCAAATGAGCTAATATGTTCCAAAAAGGTGCACACAAGGCACACTGTGATCCAAGTTCTGAGCCTGTAGTTCAATGGATGCTGAAATTTACCATGGATTTAAAAGGAAACCTGATAAACCTGAGTGATAATTTCTTGGAAGACCAGTAAATTAATGAAATTAATTACCTAATGCACAAAGGTCCTGGTTTGCATCTTTGGAGTTCAGGAAAATATTAAGAAGTATCAGGTATGTTTTCCCTCCTCTTAAATCCTTCCCACTGCTTCTGCTTCTGATCATTGCTGGAGAGAGGATACTAGGCTGGATGAAACTCTGGTCTCAACTGGCTGTGCACTCTTCTAAACTTTGTCCATGTATTAAGTGCAACAAACTCTGCTGACCCATACCTGCCCCTTACTGATCTTTTCTTTGAAATAGCTGGACACTGAGCCCATTCAATCAGGTGAACTCACATGATGTAATTTGTAAATTATTATTTTTTCTCCCAATAGATAAGTTCCTAAGTGTCTGCACCGATGTGGAGCAAAGGCGCTAAAGGCCTGATGCACACATGGCATGTAGAGATGATTGCCAGTGCGATACATATTTTGGTTTTTAAATGAACCACAAGACTACTAAAAAAGCAAAAGGGTAAATACATGTTCATTCATTATGTTGAGACCTAAGTCAAGCTGGTAGGGGTCTCTGGAGGACATCCAGTCCCTACTCAAAGCCAACTTCAGAGTTTTTTAGTCCAGTAAAGTTCTGCTGAACTGAAAGGCTGACGACTCCCTGGGCAACCTATTCCAAATTTTGATCCTCTTTTGTGAAATAGTAGAATAAAATGTTTCTTAAGTTCATGTTGCTATGTTACACATTTTTCTGTGCAACCATAGCTCATTGTCATTTCATGCACTACTGCCTAGTATTTCAGGCTCAGGTTTCTTTGGGATTCAAGACAGACAACACTAAGAAAAGCCGTGACTATTTTACTATGGGTTGTAGTAGCATCCATTGAATAGCAGAGAATTTCAAGTATTTTGTGTTTTAGAACATGGGCTTATTTTTGCCATTAGACTGCTCCAGCTACATTTTCCCTTGTACAATTTTTCTTCTCCTTCTCTGCAGTCCACCTTAGTGTTCATCTTTTGCTTTGCCCCTGCAGTCTCATACATAATATTCCACTTCTCTGTCAAGTTTTTGTGTTTCATCTTGATGCTGCACTCCCTACAAGGGACCTCCCTGAAATTTTCTTGACATCTTCCCTACATGTTTCAGATGAGAACGTTTCCTTCTCTATACTGATATGGTGCAAATAAGAGGAATAAACACACACAGTTTCACTTCCTTCTGATCCTGTGCCCAGAATCACAATGCTCCTTGCTATCAAAAATTGCTGAACGACAATATGGTGCTAAAGTCACATGTTTCTATTAGTAAAAATGCAATCTGCTCATATTTTGGCCAAAAATTCTAAAAAGTCTGCTATGTGAAAACAATGATTTTCAGAAGCTTGTAAACTGGATCAATTCTGTGAAAATTTTTCACTGAGAGGGCAAGCTCTCTTGCCAGCATGTAAATTTCTGCATGAAAGCATAAAGATCCTTGGCTGTAAGCCCTTCTCCCACCCTGAAACAAACTGTTCTCAACAGAAACTATCTATTTGCTTCCTCAGCACACTGTAGATGCGGAATAAATATTGCCAGACTCTATCCCATTTTCACTTTCTCATGCCCTTTTTAAATTAAAAACGTATCAACAAGTGGCATCTAGAAATACTCTAACAATTATTTTAGATTTCTTCAACATATATTTCCTTCTTCTGTAACTACAAACTAAAGATGTTGAGAAACTTGTAGCAATGGAAAAGTTGAAGAAGCAGCCATCTCATAAGTCATTACTTTTTCTGATCCTTAGCAAAAGATTCCTAATTGCAGTTACATCCACAAAACTAAAAGACTTAAAGTATCAGCAAAACCATTAGGGACCAATGTCTGAGGAAGATTGCTGCTTCCTTCTTACAAATGAAGAGCCAGTAAGAATCTACTCCATTCCCCTTCTGTTTGATAGCAGGGAACATGATGGAAGAGTTGTCCGCACTTTGAACAGCTTTAAAAGTATAAAGAAAAGTTTTAAAAGCCTTCCAAATAGTGGACATGATCAAAGGGGAAAGAACAGAAAAACAGCAAATATGTATTAGGCATGTAAAAATTAGTATTGCTACCCTTCAGTGCTAACCTTTAATACATCCTTTTACAGCTTTCCCAAAATTTCAATTTTCCCCCAACAGAGAAACATCAAGTAATTACTAGCATCCAAAGTCACCTCCCAAATATTTTTATTTGTAGTCAAAGCACTTTGTTATATTACTAGCGATTAAACTCCTATGTTATCAACAGTATTTACATGTCTTTAGCAGATACTTCCTTGAGGAGATAGTGGAATGAGAGTCTCTTGAAATGAGAGTTAAATTGGTGTTATAAAAACAGTTGCTCTTATCCTTTTAGCATATGTTTAATAAATAATAGTAACACATTAATACTAACCACCGTCTCCTCCAGTTGTATTTCAAATTAATACCTTTTGGATTGCGTACAGAACTTTAAAACACTCGTATTGGAACCAACAGCCATTTCAAGCTCATACAGCATTAGAATAATAATGCAAGAAAACAAACAAGTGTCATTTATTCAATAAGACAATTTTGCATTCATGTATTTTGCAATAGAAACTTAAGACTATGTCAATTGGACCCAACCCGTGTATCAAAACTAGCATCTAGGAGCAAAGAAAACTTTGCCAAGGAGCCACAGCTCAATGCATGCAGAGACACCCCAGAAGGATGATCACATTTGGAATTTGTGTCTCATTTCTCATCGTGACAGAAGAAGTTTATGATCTAACAGAACAAAAAGATTCAGTGAGCATCTCTTCCTTTTGAGCACAGATCTATTAGGCAACATCTGCCTGACTTGGACAAAACACAGAAGCAACTCAACATGGAAATTCCCTTGAAGTTCTATGCATTTCAACTTAAATGATCCAGGATCAGCATAACGAGCAAATCACTTCCCTTCTGCCTCCTTCCCCATGTCACCTGTTGCTAATTGAGTTTACAAAGGTCTCAAACCATCTTAAGAGTATCATATTAATAATCAATCATATAAAGATATTCTGCCAGGGTCTAGAAACGCTCTGTCTTGTCAATGGCATGTGAGACCTGCTACAAGGACATTTCCTCATTTGAGTAGTGAACAGTATCACACAGGACTTGCTGGATTCTTTACTACATAATCTAAGGGTTAATAAAACCCAAAATGAATCCAACGTTGTTCTTTTAGCACACAAAACAACACAGCTACTTCTGATATGGAGAAAACGATGTTGAACTTAAAAACTATGACTCTGAATCGAACTTCTGTAAACTGAATTCTTAAGATTTGGGGAATTATTTTTTTAAACTATGCAGTGATTAAAAAAAATCCTACATGTAGCCTACCGATATTGTCCTTTACATCACCAGTGCAGAGCTGCTGCTTTTCATCAGGGCCATGATATTTAATTTTATGTTTGAGTAGGTGGGAATACATTGAGAGCTATGAAACCTAAATACCAATCTATTTTTTTTGAACAACAGAATGTTCCCAAATTCATAGTTCTTCTATCCTTCATATCAAGTGGTAAGTAGACTTTTCAGTTTAAACACACATCACCTTAAATGGAAGAAGCAGAATGATAATCACTTAGAAAAAGCTTATAAATGGTTCTATGCATAAACGCAAGGGTTTAAATAGATGACTAAATATCATTGCACCTTGGTAAATAGCCAGAATATAAAAAGTGGTTGTGCAGCCCTCAGAAAAATTATAAAGTAAGTTAATTTTAAGGAATTAACTTGGTCAGTAATCAATGCATAAAGCAAGCAAGCTACTTGATTTGTTAACACTAAATACATTACATGTTCATCCTTCTAATAATTCCTCTCATATGCTTACAATGTTCTTGATAATAAAAAAATTTAGTAATTTATTTTCACAAATGTTTATGGCACAGGAGCCTGAGTAGTTATTGAGTCAAATTCCAAATAATTTGAATGAAATTAACAGGTATTATTTCTTTGTCTCAATAGGTCAGATTAAAAACCCTTAATCCCCACCTTTAGAAAGCAACTACAGCCTGCCTAGAAAGGACTGCTAGTAATTCATGACTAGCAATGAGAAATTGGACAGAATCATGCTATGACTTTTTTTCCTGCATATACAGATCTCAGAGGAATTAAGGAAAATGGAAACAGTTAACATGAAGCCCCTAAACACATACCAATTATGTTCAGTTAGCAGAGGGGGAAAAAAAAAAAGACTGTTTAAAAATCATCATCCTGTCCCCTAAATTAAGACCCAGTAGTTAAAACTCATCTCGATCCTAGATGACGGCTACACAATTTCAGTAAAAGCTGTATTGCATTACATTCAAAATCACACCTATTTATTTTTTATACTGATGGCCACCAGGCAATGTTATCAAGGTCTGTTGAGCAACCAGTAGTCCAGCTCCAGCTCTACCAGATCAGCAATGCAGTGTACCATCTTCACAGACATCAACTGTGCAACTCTGCATATGCTCCTCAAAAGCAAATAAATTTGCTGTTTGAGTGCTAGGCTAGAGAAGGTACAATTGTGCTCATACTGTATAGGCTATGTTTGATGCTAACAGAGATGTGAAAGATCAGATTAAAACCATTCTCCAAATACTTCTCAAAAGTGCCTGCTAATCCAACAGGAATCATCCAAAACCATGCATCTAACTTCAGATCCTCTTGAACACACATCACTCCACATCGCCTCCTGCACTGGTCTGGCTGCCAGAATCCAAACTGCATCAGCATATTTAACAGTTCCTGCAACTTAAATGTATTTGCTATACAGAACACTGAATGAAAAGAAACATATCCATTTAGGATGGACATATCAAAGTGGAACTCTTAAAGAGGAAAGACAGATGCATCCAAATGAATTCTCCACTACTGTGAAAAAAACATACTTCGCTTACTCCTTTTTTACTGGAGATCTTTATTGGTTGTAAGGTTTCACTCGCAATTTTATTGCTTGTAGAACTACAGTTGGTAGCAGTTTGTAACACAAATTCTTTCTCTGTTTTGATCATGACGGAATTTTTTAATCTCTCCAGTTTTCTTTCTTGCCTCAATACAAAAATATAAACACAATTCTGCTGGTTTTTTTTTAAAAAGTTTTTCTCCTTACTAAGTAAAAATGGTGAAAAAAACAGTAGTTTATCTACTCCAATTTTAGACAGATCTCAAAAATCCTCATTTCCAAGAGAAGAACAAAAGTTTTGATAGGATTTAGGTCCTCCCTTCCCCTTCCTCCCCAGTAAAGAACTTATCTTCTAAAGATACTATTTTAGCATGGGAAAATTTTATCCCAAGATTCAGCCACAGTTTGTTTCATTAAGATAAACAACAAAACCAACGTAACAATCCACGCAGTTAAAAACTCCAATCCTATACTGACATACCAGTAAGTTCCAGGATGTCATTAGATTAACTGAGAAATATTTTCTTAAAAATATAAGATACAAAGAAACATTCAGAGGCATTGTTTAGCCTTCTAAATCGCTTATTAATTATTTGACTCGATTTTGTTCTTCTGTAAGTGACCCAAAGTTTATTTTTCACACAACTATTTTAACCACCTTTGAAAAGACAAGTAGAACTATCCTGTAGTAAATCTTTATCTTATGTAAGATCAAGTTACATTTGCACAGAAAACAGGGTCTGGCAAGATTATTCTTTAAAAAAAAAAAAAAAACCAAAACAAATCAAGGCCTTCTTGCAATTATGGCTTCTCAAAACCACTGCCATATTTTTTTTCTAAACAATTAATATTTTATGTATTTAAATAAATATATAATAGTGCTACAGTGTAACGCATGAACAAATTTCAAGACAAAAATGAAGTATGTGGGTGCCTCAAAATATTTGATTTACTGCTGTCAAAAAATACAAAATCGAAATCATACAAAAAATCAAAATACAATCAAAATGCATACAAATGCTGTAAATTTATTGTAAAATTATTACGTAAAGTTACTGTGGCTCTAGAAGACACTCTTCACTGTTCTCTAACAGGATCTGACTGAAATCTTCAGGTGTGTGTCCCATGTAGTTAAAGCAATACCTGTAAGCATGATTAAGTTAACAGAGTGCTACCAGGCGTACTAGTTGCGCTGTGAGGGTTTGCCTTCCCATTTTTTACCAGTTAAATCGATGCAAAATTGTGAAAAACTGACCACACTTAATGAAGCGGGAGTCTCTCTACCAGCTTCAGTGTGCTCTGGATCAAGCTCAATTATGGTTATGAACAGTTTGAGAAATGTCTGTTTCTCAACTGAAGCTGTCTGATGAAATCTTGAGAACTGATCCATGCTGATGTGCACCGCTAAGCATTTCACAAAGACAGAAAACTGAATGCAGAAGTGTAAATCAAAGGTAACTTTTAATTTCACTTTTCTGATTAAAAACATCAAAAATATTATAGGAGCTATGTAGTATAGAGTAAGGATGATCTTGGCAGGTTTTGTTTATTATCCAAAAGAATGAACCAAGAGCACAGTAAGGTCAATTCACATAACCCTGCAGGAAACTGACCCTAGCTATACATCAGTGTGTATGCCTTCTGCTTAGACTCAAAAAACATCTGTCACAAGAATATTAGCAAATTCAGAGACACGAAAGTGAAATCAACTTTGCAAGTACACATTCAAAATCCCACTTTTAACAAAAGGAAGCACTACACACTGTGCTAAGGGGTATTACGAGCAGCACTCATATGCCAACCCATGATCAGAAGAGAAAGAAATTAAGAACATGAAAATTACGTTAAGAATCAAGTTAAATTTAGAGCAGCAACCTTTAGACTATAATATAATTTCCAAAGGAAATTGTTTACTTCAAACATGTAAGAAAAGCACTGGTCCCTAAAAAGAAGAAAAAAAAAAAAAAAAAAAAAAAAAGGAAAGCAGAGAAATGGGAGAAATTAAAAGAATATTCATTTCTGCTCCGTGCCCATGAATACATACATATGTATATGAGACATTTAAACTCGGAGAGGTATGTCAGATAATATTTCTTTTAACTCAAAAAGAGCATGGATTTAAAAAAAAAAATTAAAAATCAGACTGTAGCTACAATTGCCATTTAAAACTCTGATTGACATACTTAACACTGGGAATTACTCTTTCCTCCTGCCTGTACTAGCAAACACTC
>NW_008619374.1:0-41110 GCF_000691845.1 Merops nubicus | reverse complement strand
CTTTCCTTCAAAAATACACAGGAGGCTAAGTTAACTCTAGAGTTAGAAGATGTGCCACCTATAACGTAACATTTAAAATCTTCAGAAAGCTCCTTACTGCAATGTATCCACCCAGCCTGATCCAGCTGAGTCTGCAAATTTAAGAGTGCAGATGAAATTGATATGACTGAAAACTACAAAATGCTTAGAATACAATTTTTTCAATATACACTTTACTTTTGATACATATAATAGCTATAAGATCATTCACTTGCAAACAAGTTCATAAGATTCCAGTTTCTCCCTATGCAGCTTATCACGCACACTGTATTTAAGATACATGCCCAAACTGATAAAGACAGCATTTATAGCATCAGATAAAGTTAATTTGGAGTCGGAACTGATTACAACACTAGATGAAAGACACTTTGGTCTTGTCTATGCTTCAAAGTAACTATAGAATATTGTAGGAAATTAATTTAAAATTATTCCTTTCAAAAGGATAGTCCTACAAAGATTTTATCTGAAGAGAACACAGAGCACTCTTGTTACTGAATGAGAGTCCACACATGGATTTAATCAGGAAGAATTTTGTGTAGGCAGTGGTGGAGAACATTTTATTATCAGTAAGCAGTTTTCATTTTAATCAAAGATTTATAGTCAGAAGACAAGTAAGAAGACATTTTAATCTACGTACCCAATTTTTGTTTTCTCTTTAATTTTGGATGAAGAACCAGTTTTCGGTTTCTTGCTCTCCTTGTCCTTTGGTTTGGATTTAACTTTTCTACCCTTTTTTTCCTCTTTTCCTTCAGCTGAAACACTGGGGAAGTTTTCAGGACTCATTACTCGTGGAATGTTTCTCTCTCCTCTCTCTTTTGCTTTTGCAATCGCTTCAGATATTATGCGATTTGCCTTCTCTTGTTTACTTTCCGAGTCTGCTTTTTTCTTCTGCTTCTTTTCAGACATTGCCCTCACCTGGGTATTCTGCAACTTAGTACATGATCCTGAACCATCAGTCTTCTTAGAGGAAGGAGGCTGTAGGAAGAGACAGTATATAAAATTACCTTAAAAATATGAACATTTCTTGAAAGAAAAATAGAGAATATTTTTGAGCTGGGTATGCATTTTAAAAACATTAAACAGGCATAGGCTCATACAGACACAAAGAAGAAGGAATTCTGTTTATACCACAGAATGGCGTGGGCTTTAGAACAGCTACATCAATTGTGCATTTTAAACAACCAATCCACATAATGAAAGTATGTAAAAATTATCTTTCTAAAATTCTCTCAGCGTTCTTTCCATCACTGTAGTTACAGACACCAACCCTTCACCTATCCAGCATTCCGATACATTTGACACAC
This sequence comes from Merops nubicus, assembly GCF_000691845.1. NCBI lineage: Eukaryota > Metazoa > Chordata > Aves > Coraciiformes > Meropidae > Merops > Merops nubicus. The sequence continues at coordinate 39,767 of NW_008619374.1, read as the reverse complement.
ACCTCAAACATGTCCAGTAAATGATAGTCTCACAAAATCTGAAAAAGCAAAGTCGCCCCAAAGGTAACAGCATCAGCATTTCACCTTGGCTAAAGTACCAGGAGCACTGTTACCTTAAAGCAGATGAAAGACCTACAGGACTAACTCAGCACTAAACAGACCAGATGCTCAAACAAAACAAGATTAAAAAACAGACAATATACAACCAAAACCAAAAATTACAAAGCTCTATATTGATAAAAAGATCAGAAAGCACTATTTCATTTATTTAGATCAGACTAAGGTCAGCGCCTCAGAAAACCATAACTCATTTTTATTTTCAGTTTTTTTAATCACCAGTTCATTCACACATAATTGAATACAACGAATTCAATATTCAGATCACCAGCCCCTCTTTAACCAGGCTAGAAGACATGTTTTTGCTTTCCTCCCCTTCCCCCCCTCCTCTTTGAGGAATGGAAAGAATTTCCTATTCAAACAGACAAAAAAAACAGCAGATAACAGTTATGTTACGTTCTCACCCGTAAATGCGCCTCTGCCTACAGCAGGAAGAAAAGCCACTAGGAATTTCCAAAGACATTTTCTGGCCCGATCCAGTGCACTTCACTGGATACATTTTCTAACCGTGCCTCATCAAGGGTTTAACAGTGGGGCAGCAGCACCGGGCAGGAGGCAGGGCGCGGGGTCCCTCAAATGCCACCTTACGGCCTACAGGCTGTAACAAATAACCGAGACCCGAGAACACGGCAACAAGCTCAAGATGGCGATGCAGCACGGCTCCCGCAGCAGCAGCCAGTAATAAGGAAGGTTATTCAATCCCATTAGCCTTTTAGCCCAAAGAACCCCTCCTCCTCCCACTCATTCAGGCTTTCACTTACCCTTCCTCTTGGCCTCTTCACTGAAGACATTTTTGGCGTCAGACAAAGGCTTGCCCTCTGCTTTTTCAGCACCCCAGGCAGTGCTCAAGAGAAAAGCATTAAAAGAAGATTGCTAAATGGCCTATTTAGCGAGCTGCAGCCAAGATATGCACAACCCTCCACAAACACACATTGTGATTTATCAACATATTCCTCCCTTGGCAAGCACGCATCCAGAGATCCTCCAGCTCAGGTAGGGCCAGGGCTGCCTGCCTGCCTGCCTCCCCTCCACAGCGGGCTTCAACAACAGCTGTAAGCAGACAGCCAGATTCCAACAAAGCACAGAAAGAAACGAATGCACAAAGCATCAAAATGCATCAGCATGAATATTAGAGATGTCGTTAAAAATACTGACTCCTTCTGCGGAAGTAGGCCAGCAGATGGTGCTACCCGTTATTATTCCATTAGACTCTGCCGTTTAACCCCCAACGGACTGCTCTTCCTACATGTGGGGCCGGCGTTAACTCCTCCTTGCCCACCCCCCGCACTACTGCCGCCAGCGATTCCTCCCTCGGATGGAAAATCGTGGGAAGGAAGCGATTTCCTGTCCCCGACTTCACGGCAAACCGGGTGTCTCACGGAAACCGGGAACAGCGCGGGGGGGACTGCTGCTGAAACCCGAGTCTCTGGCCTCGGACCTGTTTTGCTCTCCAACAGACTTTTTCAGGTTTTGGTTTTGCTATTGAATTCATGACTATAAGCGAGCAACAGTGACTGTATAAGCGTTTGCTTACAGACTTCCCTGCTTCCTACAGAAAATGGGAGAACTCCTCGATTCCATGCCTCTGCCCCTCAGCCTGCAGGACATGCTGCGGTGAGGACCTCCTCGACCACACGGGACACGGCTGGATGGTAAACTACTCTTCATTCCAAGGTTTGTTTCAAGTGCTATTTATAAGATCAGACAAGCTTTTAAATACATATTATCGAGATATCAAATAAACCCAAAAAGATATGATTGGGTTTTCTGAAAGGTTATTAAAAAAAAAAAAAAAAGCAGCTTTTGACAGCATAGCTCCATCCTTGCAATACCCTTTATTCTTAAGAAGCCTATTCAAAAAGAATGAAGACAGATCAGGATTGCATTTCCAGTTTGCCTGGTGTCTATTTATAGTTCTGTTCTGTGATCTATATGTGGTTTTCCGTAGAAAATTAAAAACATTGGAAGGATTTTGGAATAGTTACAACCAGGCCTTACACTTAATCAGAATTTCACTTCTATTTGAGACGAATTTCAAAATGAAGTTCATTGTCCATCGAAAACACTGGTGGTACCAATACGTAGGATGGATTCTTTTCTCTAACAATACGACTTCAGTTCAAATATATTTTTATAAATATGCAGCTTAATCACAAGGATAATTATTAAATTTCCATTTTACTTCTCAGAACTCTACGCAGGATGCTTCTACATTAGAGTTACTGTCTCTGGAACAAATTGTAGTGATTTATCTTTTAGGATTACTATTTCATAACTTAGTAAAAATGTTAAATAATGCGCTGTTGCACATTTTGAGATCAGCTAAACTGAAAAAGTATTCCTAATGTACTCTTGGTATCATTTTAGCTCTAAGCCAAATGCTACTAAAGCCAGTATGGGGAGAGGATTTTTTAAAGAAATTGCTACATTCTTGAACATTCCTAGGCCAGAAATGAAAAAAAAAAAAAAAAAAAAAAAAAAAAAAAGTGGGCAATACAGAAGTGGTGGCTTTTTCAAAGCTCTTTTGCAATAATCTTCCTAGTTATTTTATTCCTTTAGAACAATGTTTCTAATGCTACACTTCCTCAAAGCTGCATCCCAAGTTATTCCTCAACAACTTGTACTACCTTCTTACTGTAGAATTGTGAGTATGCTAGACAAGGCTACACTGTTTTAATTCCTCAGGCTGACACTCTGCTTCTTGCTCTGTAGTATTGCTTCTGTTTGTCTCCTGCACTGCACAAACAATAAGTTATTTGTTAGAAAACCAAGAAGATATTTTTTTCCATTTTGCTTCTGTGACATTTTTCAACCATATGGAAATGACATTCACAAAGACGCAGGAAGGCAACAGCCAGCCATTCTAAGCCAAATAAAGCTCTAATAAACCTTCATCAAGGAAGTCACCATTGTCGCAAAAACCGTAACTGGAAAGCAATGTAAGTGTTTTGAGATTAGAAGGACCAGAAACACAACTTGAACTACCGAGGTTGTACTTAGCAATCAAAGCAAAAAAACCCATCTAATTCAGCAGAGGTCTTTTATTCTGATAATAATTTCATCATACCGAGAAATGCGTGGCTTTAAAATAATCAGTTATAAATCAGCATGCATCCTGAAAACAATTTCAAAAGCTACATAGCATCTAGAACAAAAAGGACAAAGCCAAGTCAAAATTACCCCTCCCCCTTACTGAGAAGGGATGCAGATGAAATATCCTTTTGCCAACAGCTTAGACACTTATTCCGTCTATCAGCATCAAGAAGGAATTTCTTGACAGAGGAGAAGGTGGAAAAGAAAACCCTGAGAGAGCCATGCATTTAAAACCTGAAGATTTTACTTGGAAAAATATATTTTTGCTTTTCATGGTTGCAAAGATAATCCAAATATAACTCAATGTGAACCAATACAATCTTGTCTTGAGCCTGCACAGGGAGAGCTCCAGGGCATCTGCTGATGCTAATAGCTTTGCCAAGCAGCAGCGAGTGCAAGGAGCAAGCCTCCTGCCAGCTCTCTGCAATCCTGCGGGCAGCAAAGAAATTGGCAGGAATCAAGTCAAATTGATGCTGCTGCCTGCAAAAGCCATTATCAGCAGCAGGTAGAGGCTGTACTGCTGGTCACGTGAAGAGCTAGCCCTAAAAATCCTAAGGGTGGAACGGATGAGACAACAGCTATAAGGCTTCCCCGCATATGCCCCGACTCACAGCAGCCAGGGGAGCATCTTCTCGGCAGAAATTCTTCAACAGAATTTGATAAGCTGTCTTGCAAGAGTAGAAGGTACGCTACATATGTCTGAATGATATCTTAATTAATGTATAAACAATCAAGTTACCAGACAATATCGAGACGCAGACTCACGACAGCAATCTTCTCAATAGCTAGCAGTGCTCTGCTGAGCACGCTTCTCATAGAAAGGCATTTCTCCAACACTTTCTTGTGGGTCGCGTAGGACATGCATTTGAAGACCTTCCCTGCCATAACAGTACTTCTGACAGCAAAGACAAATCACTGCCCTCAACACCTACAGACACCGGGTTTTTTTCCTCGAATGCCTAAACCCATTTTCATTTGCTCCACAACTCAGTTTCTTCACATCTCGTGCACGGCAACACACAGCCGCAAAAAGAAGCTAAGTTTAACACAGAAAAAACTTCTATCTCCTACAAAACCCTCTTGAATCCTGCCTTGTCTATTCCACCAGTAGAATATTGCTTCTACTGTAAAAAGAGCCTTCTTACAGCAGGTATGGCCATCTGTGAGACAGAAGTATTATTTTCAATTCCGTGCATGCACAGAATCTTTAAGACTAAGTGTCTCTCCCAGGTTGCATCCATTGTGGATACACTCTAAGGACTGGTAATACCTTTGCCCGGAATTTTAATCAGTTACACAATCATGATTTAATTCTATAAAGCAGTTCTTTAAAATAATTATTTTTCATTTGTGGATCTACTCACACAAACATTAGCTACCATTAAGAACTAAATTATGACCCTAACAGTACAAAGCAAGGATTCACATTTGCATTGCCTTGAATGGTTCTTCTACTGGTAGCAATGCACACCTGCAGTAAGCTGCAGACACTAAGTACGATATCCCTCAAGAGCATAACAAGTTCTTCCTAGTCTACCAGGTCCTGAAGAAAATCAAGATGACCCCGACATCAACTGCACCGAAAGCAACTAAAGTTAGCCACCTGGAACCTGATATTGACGCATTACCACATTATCTTTGTCCATGTTTATTACTAAACACAGAATCCATTTATGCATGTTAAGTCTGCAAAACAGTATCGATATCACAACTGTAATACAAATAAAATGAGTCATGTAACTAATGATAATCAAATAGTGTGGGATCTTTTTCCTAAATCAGCTTCTTATTTCTTTCACATTAGAATCACATCAGAATTTAAAAATTGCAGTTGCTTTTAAGCTGCTACAATGAAAAATCTTAAAGGAAAATCCATTCATCATTTGAATTACAAAGTTGTATTTAGGAATGCAACTTGGAAAGAGCTGCATGAACTGAACTCAGTGACTTCTGAATTCCATTCTAGTACTTTGAACTTTTTTCCTCTATGATAGTCTGCTATAAGTCTTCTAGTGGTTTTTAATGGCAGTTTCATAATAAAAAGGTGTATCTATTAAAAGATACAAGCTCACACCTTGGACAAAGTTGATCTGTAGGGGATTCCTTACTACATAAACGTCTCACCCCACATGCTCGCAGAAAAGACTCTCCTTTGCCGAATGGCAATCCCAGCAAAGTAAGTGTTGGTGGTTTTTTTTCAAGATGATATAATGAAATAAGATTTCAACAGTTAATTGAGCTACTTGTGCAGATATGATGGGAAGATCACCTAAACATGCAACAGGTTTTCTTTTCTCCACGAAAGTGTCCCTTCTCTTTTTTTCCCCTTCAGAGTTCCTTCTGAATTGCAGTTTTTCTCTTGTTCAACAGTTGCCCATGTTGGGATTGCCCTACAGTCAAGGGCACTGGCAAATGAACATCTATGGGGCTCTGTAATTCTTCCATTCTCTCAGTGCATATATGGAACTATTAGAAGAGCCAACAAAGTGTTCGAAATTTTGGTTCTTTCAATGCGCTGATAATACTTTTCCTTCTTTTTCTTGCTTAGTATCATCACTAATGAATGTCTTAAGTGTTTAAGGGATACAGAAACTCAAGACAGACATATGTGAAACCTAACCCAAATTAAAATAGATGTGTTGCAGATAGATAAAAAAAGGGAAACAGATATGGGGTGGAATCTATTTTTTCCATCTTCCAAATTTGTTATCTGTAATGTTGATAGATGAATGACTAACAACTACAGCAACTTAGCCTGGCAATAGTTTTTCTGTTGTATAACAATCATTTCCGAATGTAAATGTGGTTCCTGTGATTTGTAACCTCACAAGGCATTTAACACCAAGTTTATGACCCAATTTAAAATCTGTGGGAATGAAAACATTAATGTAAAGGTCAACAACCTTGAATTAGTCAAGTTTCTAAGAGGAAACAAGCACCTGCTTTGAATGTCACACACACTCCACAGAGTGTTGTTTCTCATTTAAAAGCTACAGAATTCAGTAATAATATCTCTAATCATGCTTCTCTACTTCTATAGCCAAGATACATAGTTGTAATTATTAGAAGCTTCTTATCCAGGAAGCCTCTGGGGAAGGTTTCTCTGGGAGAAAATCAACCCACTGTCCAGTGCAATCAGATACCACAAACCTGGTCGTGCTGTAAAGGCAGCAGCAGATAGTACAGGATGAGTCGATGGGAAACATAAGCTTCCATTTGGAAGATTTATAAGACAGTTTTTCGGGGTTCAGTGCCAAATAGTTATATTGCTTTCTGAATATTTAGTAAAAACTTTGTGCAACTTTCACTGTAATTCTTAAAAGAGGTACTATGTAATGGAGCATACTAAACTGCCAGGAAATAAAACAAATTGAGAATTTAATCTTGCTTACTCTGCCAAGCTACTGCACTGGATGCATTTCCATTTTCAGTGGCTTGGTGTTCTGTGCTCATCATGTACCCACTTCTCTTTCTTCCTAGTCTGTAATGGTGAACACAGCTATTTGGCAAATGGTATACAATACCAAAAAAAAACCAAACCACTGCCTCAGCAAAATTTCTCAGGTGCTGTTTCTCACACGCAGAATCAGTAACTGTGAGTACTTGCACTGATCTAAGCCTCACGCAGTGTGTGCCTTTCGTTTCTACCCATGGTGCAGGGCCCCCACTAGAAGTACCACTATACTTAACATGAGGAAACTCTGGACTCCAAATGAAAAATAGGAATGATGATATTCAAGTCAGCTGGCATTGTGGTTGCACAAGAGATTTGAATTACTAGGTTCAGACCAACTTCAGAGTCATGCCATACCTCAACCTCTATAGTTTTTTTTAAAGCCTTTAATACCTGTCCTAGCCTAAGGGTCTAAATGTTTTAGCAGAAAAGTTCCACTACTCTCTTTCTTTCTTTCTTTCCCTCTTGACTGATCTTACCTTACAATTTTCAGAATTATCTGACTCTTTAAAAAACAGAGTGGACTGAACTCAATACTCTATAAAAGGAAAGTCAGGTTTCAGTTCACGGCTTGAAGTAAGTCCTGTGCAAGCATCTGGAAATAAAACCGAGAGGTACTTCACCAAAAGTATGGCCAAGAAAATCACACTGATCTTTCAGATTTAAAAAGTCTAGCCATTAGAGTTCAGAACCCCCAGATAAAGACCTACAAATATATTGATCCACTGAAATCACACTTCAAAGACGTTCCTAGAAGGTACAGGTAAAATATTCTTCTGAAGCACACCCTCCCTCCCCCCCATTTTTTATACTATGGAAACACTTATTTCAGGTCAAGCCAGATGGCTTCTATAACCATGGAGGGTGGAATGCTGAAAAGCAGCATATCCGCTCTCCCCAGCTTTTTCTTAATGACCTTTTATATGCCAGAAAACCACATTTACTCAAACTGCACTAATTTCTAGTCTTTCATGACTGAACAAATGTTGGTTAAATAATTTAACACATCAATAAGTGATGCTTCAAGAACCTGCTGAGTAAAAATACCGCAGAAAATCAGAATAAGCTGTTAACTTGGTTATGTTCTGTAGGAAACCTTGCATTCCCTCACAAGGTTAAATTCAGTTTATTTTTGCATTATACTTTGATTCCAAAAGAGGGGGATTCCATGAACAGATATTAAATGTAAATATGAAGCTCAGTGAGGTATGCTAAAAATATTTTTTCTATACTTAAAGATTTGAACTTTTCTTTAGCTCCAACAATTGAAACTTTAATCCTCTTTGATTTTGGAAAGGAAGAAAACCTTTATCTGTAAGAAGGTACCTGTAATCCCAGCTTTAACATTGATAAAGGGAAAACAAAAGCACATAGCAAAATGGAAGCCAACAACAAAAAGAAATTCCTACATGACTTTTGGCAGGAGAAAGTTTGGGTTTTGGTCTGCCTCTCCCGACGGGTATGTCACCTTTTCAGACATTTTCCTGAGGTTAGATTTTGAGACTTTGGAAAAAAAAAAAACAACAATGTACAAGTATTACAAGTATTTATTCTAAAACTGCAAGAACAAGCATCACATAAAAAAAAACCTCCACCACACACATATAAAAATTTAATTCTTCCATAATAGAATGACTTAGTATTCCATCTCTCCGGTTTGTAAACATCAGGTGTCTTAAAAATATAACACACAGCAACAAAATCTACCAAGTATAAGCTTACTGTGGGCAAGTTTTCTACTCCTGCTACCATCTGCTAAATTTTTAAAAGGCAGATGTAGCAGTAATACAAATAAAGAGGGCAGACATTCCAGTATCAGTATTGTGAACTGCATCATTGCTTTTCAGCTGTCTACACACAGATCTGAATGGTATAAGTAGCAAAACGAGTTCTGCAGACACCTGTGGACTTTTTCCTAATGCTTCTCAACCTAAACCATCCCTGCACCAACTAAAACCTGAGCCAGTCTACAAAATACCACGCTTTTTGAGATTTAAAATAGCAGTACAAAGCAGTAGTCCATTTCCCCCCTTATCTGGATGCAGAAGACATCTTCATGCAGTTGCTATCTTGAAGACTAACCTACCAAAGTATAACCTGACAGGAAGCTAAGTTTGTTCACTACACCTTCACCAATTCTCACTGTCTGTCCCAAAGAAACACACCATAAATACCTTCACCTGACTGGCCTCTTTCCCAGGCTGCTTGATCTAAACCAAAACAGTAAGCTATACTAAATGCCTCCCCATCCCACCAAGTGACAGAACAGCTGTCCCTCAAGAGCAAGGAACACTTCTGTCCTTTATTACAAAGCCAGTCTTTGATAATCATACATTCTTTGACTAATGACTTAAAAGAAAGATTTTGCTTTAAAACGTTCAGCTAGCTTGTTTTTCAGCTCTCAGGTTACAGTTATATATGCACATTCAACTACATGTGACAGATGTTCAATTTTTATGCAGCTTGCTCTTAAAAAAACTCAAGGCTATATAACTATGCCATACAAGTTGGTGCATATAAGCTTCCAAGCTCCTAGTAATTTTTAATCTGTTGATCGAATTTAGTCAAATTAGAAGAACATAAATCTCAGAGATCTCCCTACCACTCACATGAAGCTGGCACACAGGTAGAGAAGAGCTGTCTTAGTAAGTGAAATGAAACACAAGCTCAATACTTCTTGGACCTCTAAGAATCCACATAAGACATGACAACTCTAGCAACTACAAGCTGCACAATCCAATCCTTCAACACCACATTATTTCATTCTTTCTTTCATACTTTTTTTCCATACAGATTCTCATTTGACAAAAGCAAACCCAAACAACAGCTCTCCTAAGGCAGTACTAAATGGGCCTTCCTGTTATCTACCCCCTCTTCCTCCTCTCAAGGCTTTCAAATGCATCAAAACCAAAGAACTGTGGAAATGCTATAGACACCCATATTTCTTCAGAAGATATTTTTATTAAGTGGCCCAAATACCAGTCTTTTATACCTCCTTTTTTTTTTTACATTCATGCTTAGTAATATCTAACATTGCCTTCTAAGTTATTTTTTTTTCATTTCCACCTGTGCACTCAAGCTTCTCAAATGTGCAGCTACTGACAGGACTCCCATCACAAATTTTTACATCATATAGATTAATAAGTAGCTTAATAAGTACTTTTTAAAAGGCAAATCTGTGGTCTACACCTGTCCATTTATGACAATATTTAAACTGTTGTACATCTGCTGAAGTATTTGTTTATGCACAACATCATTCTCTAGTGTTAAATAATGATTGAAAACAAACTTTTCAAAGCATACATTGAAAAGTATTAATTTTGAAGACTGGAGTACACTGTGTATTCCCAGAAACACAGGGTTTATCATTCTTCCCTCTTTCAAAAAGTTCAATATAGGAAGCTTAAAATTTAGGCTAATATGTCCTGAAAATATTCCACCTAGTGTTTTTCCATTCTAATTACTCAAGACTGCCTCAATTCTCTATGTATAGTAAAAACAGAACAAGAGAAGACTGCTGTAGTAGTTTATATTTCTAGCTATCAGCTTCAGAAACTACTGCTTACTTTCTATACCTTTTTTTTAAGCATTCTAAAGCTCCTGTCCTGAAAGACAAATTCACAGCCTTGGTTGTCTGAAGTCAGCAAAACCATTCACACACATCGGTTGAAGTGCATAAAGAAATCTTTCAATATGATGATCAAAGTAAAACTTATGCAAAGTTATTTTCTTTACTGACACAAATGTAGTGTCTAATGGGAAAGATTATTTCAGAAACTGCCTGTCTGGAAAGGAACAAGATCTATTATAATGTAGCATCTTTCTTTAAGGCCTTATGAGTCACAAAATTTAGTTAAGCTTTAGCAATTTTCCAAAGCTGCATGCATGATCAAAAAGCAAAACAAGGGGCCAAATAAAATCCAAGCTTGTATTTTCCTCAGTATACACAATGCTTAAATTCTGTAATCAGAGTGCTAGTAATTGTAAGTTCAAGTCTGTAACAAAAAAAGTGAAAAAAATACCTGAAATGAAACATACTCCAACCAAAAAATTAGGCAAAAGACAGACATGTTACACAGAATATAATGAACATTTCAGTGCAATTTTTATTGCTGTCTTCTTAAAACACACATTTTTTTACAACAGCTCAAACTCACAATAATCCACTGAAAGTCTGTTGCTAACGAGCTTTATATGCAAAAAAATTATCAAGTGCAACTGTAGCAAGCAGGTGCAGCCCAGGAGCTCAAGAATCTACCTTCAAGGTACACCAGCCATGGAAGCAGCAAACCCAACCGGTATACACCACAGAATGCCCACACTGACCCGAACCATCCAAATGTTGTCATCCATAGAGCTAGGTAATGGTATGTAGATCCATGACCTCATACCAAAATGGCAATTGCAATAACCACTGTGAAAACTGAAGACACTATTGTGTTTGACCATTACAGCTGTATGCAGCTGGAAACAGATCATATCTGTCATCTGCGTGTATAAAATTCCCTCACAGTAAAAGCTGGAAAGGGGAAGGAGGTACAAATAGGTGCACTAACTCAATCTATATAAATAAAAACTGTAAAAGTCACATTTTTACTACATTACTAAAAAGTCTTCCATACACAGGAAAACCTAAAGCTGCCAGAAGCAAGCGTGCAGCTTTTTCACCTGCCACTGTAAACTCAGGTTTGGAAATATCAAGATACAGGACAGGCTTTTCAATACAGTAGATACAGACAGAAAAGATACATGAAGATTTTATTTTTGAAGGTGCATAAAGCTTTGCATTGTAAATAGCAGCTGAAATTGACTGTTTTTAAGGAAAAAAGAGTATTTCATTAAGCTATGTACATCATACAAACTAGAGGGAAGGAAGTTGAATGTGTTCAGATAGCTTTTATCCAAACTCATCCCTTCACACCCAACCATTTAAATAACACTGCCACTCTTCACACGTAAGTCTTCAGTAAAATTCAGTAAAAATCCATATTATTTTTAGAGTATTAATGTTTTAGCTACTGTTTTCTCTTCAAGCAGACTTAAATCAAATAATTTTGTTTACCTTTAGACAGAAATTTACATCAAATGACAAAATCCTTAAGAATGCTGATTGTAATGTAAAATAACTAAGAATTGGCTGCAAAAACGCACATCATGTAAAACAAAATTACAAACCCTTTCAAAGTAAACTGAAAAAAGAGCTTTTCTATTTTCATTTTCCCAAGTTACTATCTGCCCACTCATATTCTAAATAGCCGACACTTTTGTGTGCCATCAAGAGATTAATTTTCTCATGCTTTTTATTACTGACCAGAGAGGAAGACCAGGAGACAAAAACCCACCCAAACCACCTCCACAACATACAACACTAAAAGAGCTTTTCTTTAATTTTAATCTGACCTCCCAAGAAGGTCTTGAGCATGCCTATCCCCAAGCACACTAGGAAACCAGTATGGCATACATCTCTACTTAGCAAGAACAAGCATGGGACCAGAATGGTAACTGTTCCTGTCCAAACTTCATGTCACTTAAAGAGAACATTCTACACCTCTCTTCCTTCTACACCTCTCATGGGAGTAGCTTGGTAAGAAAACATTTTCATAATTAGACCCAAAAACTCTTTCATCTTCATGAAATTTACTACTGCCACTATTTCCTTACACTCTCCCCATGCCAAACCTCTCCATTTGTTTTTTGTCCCAGAGTCAGAAGGCATCCCTGTTGTGAAGGGCCATAAACTGCAGAACCTTCCATGGTCTCTTTTTTATACTCTTCTGCTACTTAAAAGAGTCACTTAACCTACTGAAGTGATGAAAGCAAAGGGCAAGAACTATGCAGAACTAGCAAGGACCTGCCCACCTTTTGTCTCAACACTTCACTTTTGCAATTACCTAGAGAAATGAAAACTGGGCTAGGTCAGAGAAACAACCACAGCTCAAACAAAACAGAGCCAGATTCTTTTCCACAACATGTTTCAACAGTGTAATTTACCAAATTCTACTCAAATGCTGTAGTACTCGGACTGCAATTGTAAAAAAAATTCACTCTGAAGTTAAGTGAACACGCTTATTCAGACTAGGAGGGCTCCTGGAACAACATTCTGTAACTGATCAGTGTCTTGGTCAGTAGCAGAAAATGATACTAGGATAAAATTGCAAGCCTCCTGTTTAATTTTTTTTTTTTTTTTAATTTGTTATGAAAAACCCTATGCATTTTCACAGCAAAACCATGAAGTATCACACACACACAAAAAATATCCCTATGATTTGATTGCGTATTAATAGGGAAATATTGACCATGAACTATCTTTAAATCAAACCAGACTGTATATTCAGAGCAGCTAGTATGCAAGATCTCTGTTTACAATAGTTTTATTCACTAGGAGCAGTTAAGAGTTTACACCATCTTTGAATGTAGCATTTTTCTGTAGTATTCCTCAATACCTAAGAGAGCAGCCAAAACGGTTTCAATGTTTGTCATTTCAGTGAGACAAAAAAACACAACCAAATCAGCACTTTAACATACATTAAAATATAGTGACAGAAAAGGGGAACAGTGCTTTATTTTTAACATTAACAGCTAGAATAATACCATTAAAACCAGTACTGACTGCAAAGCATATTTCCATTTAAATCAAAGGAGGACATACCTTTTCCACTTCAATTCAAACTAACTTACATATTTTTAGTTTCAGCTCCTATGAGCTACTTCAACAGCTAAGCCAAAATCTCCAATAGAAAATACTACTTTAGCACCTATGCAACCCTAATGAAACAACTCCTGTTGAATCTAATTTCATCAGTTAAATATTCCTGGACAAAATCTTCCCCCCCATTGAGAAGCAATTTATCATAAAGAAGCAATTGGTTTGAAAACCAAGGTCACAAGTCAAACTATGCTACTGGAGACCAACAGGATTCAATTTCAGGCGAAAGAAAAACCTCAAAAGCAAGAGACCTAAAATGTTTTCTCCCTAGATGTCTTCTAAAAAATATCTAGAGAAAGAACACAGCAACCAAAAAGTTCACAGAGATAAAACAAAAAAAAAACCCAAACCAAACAAAAAAACAACCCAGTGGGGAGCATGAAGTTATCATAGGGATTAAACAAAAAGCTGCAAGACAAGTCTCTAGAAACATAAGCATAGCAATAATTTTTAATCTCAGCTGAGTGTTTCTATTAGCAGAAGCAGCAGGACTGGACCAAATGTAAAGCTCCAGACAAGAGAAATTCTTATTATTTTCAAGAGAGTTAAAGCCAACAGAAACTGCTGTCAACATACAGCAGAATGACAGCCTGGTTCAGGACAGTACTGTGCTGTCAAGGACATCCTCAAGCATAGACAGGAAGGAGCACGAGCACCTTCACACCTCTGTCCCCAACCAGCAAGGCTGAAAACCTCCTGAAATCAAAGCCCGTACAAATTTGCAATTAGTTGCAGTAAGCCAAACAGCATGCAGGGCTTGGCACCACAAAACATGCCATCGACTCCAGGTATCTGGAGTTCATCAGATTTCATAATACCACATGATTGCAGGTCAAAGAAACCTCCACTGGATGGCATAAATAGGAGCTACAAAACAGACATATCAAAATAAATTTGCCTAACTTTAAAAAAAATGTTTTTGCTAAACTCAAAGACAGTAAGACATGTGTCTGATTTAGTCACTCACAGGTTTCATAAATTAATTGCCCACCCACTCTGTGAAAACTCCTGTTCTCTAACAGCTGGTTGCTGCTTTTTACACTTGCAAGATCCAAAGTTCCTGCTACAATAAAATTTACACATCAAGCTGAGCCATACCTGGGCCTCATGAACAGCTGCTACAAAGGTTTTGCCAAGAAGAAATGCAACCCAAATGTACTGCATCTTCTAACACTATTTCTTACCCCTTTGAAGTATATAAACAGGTACTGTAAGCCACAGCATGTTGCAGGTCACAAAAAGCACAATAGCTGTGTTTTTTTAGTAAGTTTGCTTAAAATACTATTAAAGAATTCTCCTTCTATATCTCTGTTGTGGAAAAAAGACGGTAGAGTGAAACAGTTGTCTGTAAGATGACTTTTAAGATTATTTTAAAAACCTGTCAGTCAGAAGTCTTTCTGAAACAATGTTTCAAGCTGTAAGAAACAAAACACTCAGAACCAAAATATTTGTGATGTCATCTTCAACACTAAAGCAAACTTCTCTTTCACTTCCAACATACAAACAAAAACTACACTGCAAAGTCACAAGTACCTCTGAAAAGAGGCCTCCCTATCACTCTATGAAAATAGTTCTCGTTTGCAATTCTACATGATGAGTAGCACTAGATGAAAATATGCAATATGCTACTAGCATTGAAATCACTTTCAAACACAGAAAAGGCAGTGTGTCAATGAACGATTTCATAACATACCAATTAAAATGCTAGCCTTTACAATAAGACATCAAGCGAGCAAAAAACCCAAGTGCAAACACAAGTCAAATAACCCCCACAAAAGAAAACCTGCCACACATATGAAAGAAAAAAAATCTCTACTACAAATTACACAGCTTTCAAAAATGTAAGACTTGTCAACTGCTTCTAGCCTAAAGCTACATTCCTAGATTCATTTATCAAACATAGTCAAATCAATGCAAGAATCTCAGCATCCTAGAAATCCACTCACTTGTATTTATTAGCCTTAAGAATTCACAAACTCAAGTCACTCAACACCTGGAGAAAGACACTATCTTGTAACTTGTGCAGATTTTTTCACATGATAATGACCAAAAGCAAACAATGCCTCTCCAGATGCAGGAGGCTGTTAGGTGGACAAAGTGCTGGAAATTAATTTCTCTGTATCTTTACAATTAACGTAACAGCTAAGAGAAACTGTAAAACCTGAGTACACAAAGCACTGACATTTGGACAAAAGCCACATGAATTCCAAATGTACTTCAGGTTTTTTTTGCTTCAAAATCATACTACTGGTTAACATCTTTTGAAGTTCTGCTTCTCTTCCAGTAATAACACTTCACTGTAAAGTTGATTTTCTACAAAATGTCTCAAGGTGAACTGCTGTCCTAGAAGTTTTAGAGGCACTGGTTCGTAGACACTCAGAAATTCAGATAACAGTGTTAGACATATCAGATGAGTTGTTACTGGTGCCAGTGCACAGTCCCAGAAGGAGCCTACTTGCTCTTGCTTTGCATTTGAGGTGAGGTTCATGCACAATTATTTTGCCTCTACTTCAGAAAATGATGCTTCCCACTCCTTCCTCTCTCCCCACCACTGTTTCTATAGCACACAATTCTGTGTAGCTTAAAGAACTAAATCAGGAACTTGTATTCTTCAAAATCACTCTCAACAAAGTTTCTCTGCACCCGAGTTTCCCAACTCAGCTCATAGCACAAATGGTTGCATCAACACAATATGAAGTGGAAGACTAGGAGCTTTTTTTCCAGATACTTTTTTTCCCCTTAAACTATTTATATTTTAGGTTTACATTGAACTGCAGTTTTAACAGCCTTTAGAGTGGGTTGCTGTCTCTAGAAGACAATTTAAGATGGGTTTTGTTTTCTCTGTAATTAGGCACCACTTCTTGCAGACACTAAGCTCAAATACATCAATGCTCTCACATTACTGAATTGCTTTATAGTTCTTCAGTGTTAACAAGACATCTGCTTACAAATTATTATTTAGATTATTCAATCACACTTATTCTGCAATACTAATTAAAATAATATGTCCTTTACTTATTTTTGTCAACTAGTCTCGTCTTGATATCTGTAGGATTACTCCTGAAAGCTGACCTAGCCAGAAAGCTCCTTCCTATACTTGCCATCTGCTAACTACTTTTTACAAAAATGCTTCTCTTCTGGCATGTTTTAAAAGACAATGATTGCAGTCATTTAATCAGTGTGCAATCAACTCAGGAAAAAAAAAAATTCTGAAATTATAATTATTACAACAGCAAGTACTTGGTTTTAAAAAGGAAACATACACAAAGAATTGGACAGCATAATATTTGCCAGTGACAAAGACTGAGTTAAGAAAAGTACTAGTAATAGCAAAAAAAGTTCATTAAAAGCAGAATGATGAAAAAATGTAACTCTATCCACCAGAGATGATAATTACTAACAAACACATAATGCCTTTTAAAGAGTAAAGCAGATACTCTGGTACATTTTCTGTTCTTAGTCCAGCAACTTTTGTCTTTCCCTTACTATACAGCTGTATTTTGAAAGAAAAAACAAGGCAAATGAAAAATGGAGAATTTATAAATTAAAATACTCATTAGTAAACGTGTTACAAATTAATTGACAAACATGTACTTCCTTTCTCCAACCTATATAATTTGTCATTTTAAAAAGAAATAAAATGTTGAAAATCACAGAACGTTAGGGGTTGGAAGGGACCTCCAGAGATCATTGAGTCTCACCCCCCTGCCAGAGCAGGACCATCTAGTCTAGGGCAGGTCACACAGGAATGCATCCAGATGGGTCTTAAAAGTCTCCAAGGCAGGAGACTCCACAACCTCCCTGGGGAGCCTGTTCCAGTGCTCTGGAACCCTTACGGTAAAGAAGTTCTTCCTCATGTTGAGGTGGAACTTCTTGTGCTCCAGCTTGTGACCATTGCCCTGTGTCCTATCGCAGGGCACAAGTGAGAAGAGATTGCCCCCTCCTTCCTGACACCCAGCCCACATATTTATACACATTAATTAGATCCCCCCCTAAGTCTTCTCTTCTCCAGACTAAGAAGCTCCAGGTCTCTCAGCCTCTCCTCCTACGTCAGGAGTTCCACTCCCCCAGTCACCCTCATAGCCCTGCACTGGACTCTCTCGAGCAGATCTCTGTCCCTCTTGAAATGGGGAGCCCAGAACTGGACACAATACTCCAGGTGAGGTCTCACCAGGGCAGAGTGGAGGGGGAGCAGAACCTCCCTTGTTCTGCTGGACACACTTTTCTTAATGCATCCCAGGATACCATTGGCCTTCCTGGCCACAAGGGCACACTGCTGTCCCATGGACAACTTGTTGTCCACCAGGACTCCAAGGTCCCTCTCCACAGGGCTGCTCTCTAGCAGTTCACCTCCTAACCTGTACTGGTGCATTTTATTCCTCCTCCCCAGGTGCAGGACGCTGCACTTATTCTTGTTGAACCTCATGAGGTTTCTCTTGGCCCAGCTCTCCAGTCTGTCCAAATCTCGCTGAATGGCCGCACAGCCTTCCAGTGTGTCAGCCAAACCTCCCAGTTTCGTGTCATCAGCAAACTTGCTGAGCAGACACTCTATACCATCATCCAGGTCATTAAGGAAGATGTTGAACAGGACTGGACCCAGCACTGATCCCTGAGGGACTCCACTAGTTCCAGGTCTCCAGCTGGACTTGGCACCATTGATCACCACCCATTGTGCTCTATTGTGCAGCCAGTTCTCGACCCATAACACTGCCTGTTCCTCTATCTCTCATTTTCTGAGCTTGCTCTGAAGGATGCTATGGGGGACCATGTCAAACACCTTGCTAAGGGTATGGTAGACTACATCAACTGGTCTCCCTGCATCTACCCATTCAGTCACCAAAATGCTTATGTAAAACTTAGGAAATGCATCATCCACATTAAACTATAAATAAAACTATCAAAATATTGCTATATTCAATGATGAATACATCACTGGCAAAGAGCCATAGCTCAATAATGAAAACTTTATTATATACAACTATTGTTTTAAAGACTTGGTTCACTCCAGGAACTGCACTCCTGCAGCTAAGAGACATTGCCCTACTCCACCCACTGAACTCTGCATCTGACAGAGCTTCGCCACTTTCACTCCCCCTATTTGCACAGGTCTTTCTGACAACACCACAAAGCAAGCCAAAAAGTTGCAAAATACTGTACAAAGAAGGGTCAGTGGAGGAACTACTTCAACTACTTGTACATACTTGATAAAGCTACTAGGTGCTGGGATGACAACTGAATTGTGCTGCCTCACTGCAGTGGAGCTTTTACTAAACTACAAAGAAGGTGAAAATTCCTCTTAGAGCAGAGAACCATATCAGGCGCATAAAAGTCCTAGAAACGTTTAAAAGGAAACTTCAGGCAAATATTTACATTTGTTGTTATGATGATATCACCTACAAATAAACCATAATTAAAGGAACAAGAACAATATAAATATAGTGAATAGGCTTAATGGGAGCTGTACCAGAACTGTTAAAGCATTTTAGGAAAAAGAAGATTTTACATCTCTTTTGGTTTTGAGGGTTGTTTCTTTGTGGTGTGTGGTTTTTTACATTTCAAGCTAACAAGATTTTTAGTCGGTCCTCCCCTCCCCCCTCAAACACAAACTCATACTGGAACTATCTATATTTCACATCACAGATGATGCAAAGTAGGGTATATTTTGAGAGGTGTACTTTATTACGGTCAGTCCCACTGGAAACTGCCATTCACTGCTTCACAAACAACATTTATAACAGCATCATAATTTTACAATCTTGTATTGTAGCAATACTTAGGAGCCATAATCTATAAACTTATTATGCAAAATAGCCAGTCTCTTCTACAAAGCACCTATATGTAGTGTGATCCATCATTACCTTAAAATATTTCTCATTACAGGCTCACTTAAAATTTAAAAATACCAATATCTAACAAATACTCTGACAAATACCATATCCTTATACATCTTCTATCAAGTATGAAGTAATTGGCTTGTTGTACATCCTGTAACTAGGCAAAAAAATATGACTGCCTACTATGTCTTTCTCTCTTAAGAACTTCGTCGTGCAAGATTCCATATAGGAATAGAACAGCAACCAATGGCGGAGCACGAAGTTTATAAGGGGAATAATCCAAGGGCTGTCTGTCTACAAGGAATTTAGAGTTGATACAGGAGGGAGGCATCTGCTGAGGCAGTCAGAAGAGCAGGCCCTGTCAGGGCATGCATCTCAGCAGTACGTAAGCCTGGACTTGGTCCAGGTAAAACTTAGTTCCCTCTCGGATGATACGCTCACACAGGAGTTTAAGGCAATCTGATAGATAGAGCTGTCCCAGGGCACAGCACCAGACAAGCAACCGTCTACAATGTTCAGACTTCCTTTGCTAAACTTTAAACAAGGGCAAGACAAATTCTCTCCTAAAACACAGTGTCATCTGTTGCTATAAAACAAGTGGTAGGAAAGTTGGTGCTTGCAAGCATAAAAGCACTTGCATGTTTCAAGTCAGTTTTAAAAAAAAAGCAAAAACAAAAACCAGCTGTGATATACTGGAATTTATTAATATATCGATTTATCAAGTGAGGTACCAAACTTTTGGTCACCAAAGGGAAAAGAAGATTCACCTGATTTAAAAACTAAAACTACCAACATGTCCTATAGCACTTGAGAGTATTAATGGAATATTATTTTCCAGTTTAATCTCAGTTGTTCTGCTTTCATGTATGTAGCCAGAAGATATTAAAATGCTTATTACAAAATAACATACGCAGTGAGATGGTTGTAAACTTCTCTCAGGACAGTTTATACTTCAGATTATCTCTCCAACTTCCTTTTTCTCCTAAACATGCAGAACTGAATGTTGAAGCATGTATTTTTATTGTCTTTTTTTACCTTTACAAAAAGCAATTATTTATCTCTAGGAAACTCAAAACAGTTCTAAGAGGAGTTTAAAAAGATCAGAGTGTTATATTAGTCAAAGCTGAGGCTACATTCATCTTCAATGCATTTCTCCACTTGACTTTCTGTTCTCAAACTCACTGATAAAAAATGCATGATGTAATATCAAGGCACTATTTATTTACGATTATAATCCAATTACAGCAGACATAGAAAGTATAATAGCAGCACAAAACATTCTGGATTGTTTTTAATTCTGCAGTATTATTACACTGAGCGATTGTATTAATTTTTAAATTTATCAAAAGAATAGCTGTACAAGTAAAAATATGATGAGCATGCTTGCTTCCAAGTAATGGAGTGAGTATTTAACGTTCTTTTTATTCAATATCCTCTGCTTAACTGCAGTTAAAGACCTTTGGTTGTCTAATGTTGGGTCCATTCTCGTAGCTACAGTTCATGAATTTCATAAAATAAGTTCTCCTTTCTGGAAAAAAAAAATCTAACATTATCAAACGAAAAATGATGAAACTAACTGAATCCACTAGTAATTATTTCTTCAATGTGTACAAAAGCCAGTATGAAATGTGGTTTTGTCAAACAATAAACATTTCACCTTAACTATTATGTTTGAAAGTTATCAAAATCCCTTCCCACCTAACTCCTAACCTAAAGACAAGCAGTTTCAGAAAGACCAATATTCCCTCCTCTACCCTTACCCCACCTTAACCAGAGGAAAAAAACTACAGACACCTGTAAAAAGCTTAAACAGATCAAAGTCATCTTGAACTCTGAGTTCCACAAAGTGATCAAAGAATAAAAGAGAAAACTAGAAATAAAACCTTTCTTAGAATTGTAATCAGACAAAAGACAGACCTGAAATGCTTCTGAACTTCAGTAATTGCCACACTTTTCTATTACTATTTAATTACATACAGCACAGATTTACGGAGGCTTATACAGTTTGCCTCTGCCATTCCCACACCAACACATTCCTCGCTATAGTTCGCCAGCTACTGCTTCACTCCCAGATTCTGAAGGAAATATTAAACATCTGTCCGATTGGATAAACTCAAGGTCAGAATTCAACTTATGTAATTTATGGCATACCTTGAAATAATAAAAACCAAGCTAAGCAGTCCTATAACTGTTTTCTGACTGTTTCATTTCAAAGTTCCTGGGGAAAAACGTTTGTAAAAGTTTAAAAGGTGTCAAGCTGCTTTGTTTTCACACCACGATAAAAACCAAAACCAACCCCAAAAAAATTTCAATACTCTCTACAGGTCTCAGAACTTGAACTCTATTCATAGCTACAAAACAAAGCACTAAAATGCAGGTCAGCAGAACTGGAGTAAGTCTTAAAAGACTCTGACATATGCAACAGAAAAGACACAGCACCAGGAAGTTTTATTAGACCTTCTTTTCAATGCCTGGCCTGTATCCCCCATGCTCCTCACAAATGATACTAACCCCTGGATTTCTGGCCACTTTTCTGGAATCCGCTTCCTTTCCACCCTTCACCCCAAGTATGCTCATGGGAGACCAAGGGCTTCAACACATCTGTTCCCAGCTCTGGGTTCTGCTGCTCTGCTTCCTGGTGAGGAGCTCGGGCGCCGCTCGTGCCACAGGCCTGCACACAGGAGCAGCCAGGACCACCTTCCCCTAGTGCCTGCTGTACAACGGGCCTTGAGGTTACAGAGAAAACTGACAGGAGCAGCTGTTCAGGCAGTGTCCTCTTCTTTCCCCTCCCAGACATAAAAAATAAGCCATGTTTATCAAAAGTATTTATCTACTACATCATTCAGTTAATCCAGCTAATCTGAAATACACAGCCATACACCGTCCATCAACATCAGACCACAACTGTACAGAACAAGTATCACTAGTAGGCACTGACAGTTACACACTCCATAAAGACAAGCAGATGTTCTAGTGGAGAAGCAATCTATCAAACCAAGACTGAAGATTAGGTGTGTTAAATCCTTATCTCTACACTAATGATGGAAAATTTAGGTGGGGAAAAAGAAGCGTTACCCTACTCCTTCACAGGCCTGTGTCCTGCAAACCAGTAGAAGCAGGAGTTAGTATTTACATTTCTTTCCTTCCCAATCTTTATTTTTCCCCCCACAGTAAGACATGATCCTATCTTGTCAGTTGGAGAGAGTATTGATAGCAAGGACACAGAATACTACAGTTGTTAGAAACTTTTTAAAGCTGTCTGCACATGTATATTTGATGTCAGAATTGCCTTTATTTTGAAATGTACAGATTGAAAATTAGAAAACATTTGTACTCCCTCTCCTTTCCCAAATAAAAACTAAATTCCTACTAGAATTTTAAACAAGAGTTTAAAATAAAAATTTTACACTTTCACTGTTCACATGCACATGTTCCACAGCTTCACAGTTTCAGAAATCCTACACAACCAGCAATGGCAACTGAATATCTGCATTTATCATACAGAAGCTACAGCTCCTTCTGTCAAGCCATCTAAGTGAAGAAGTTTCAGTTATTCCTGTCAAACCACACGTAGGCTGGAAGCTACCAAGCAGAGCCAAACTGATAATACCAAGGCATTAACTTCCAGGTAGTGTAGTCACTGACACCACTCTTCAAGCATTAATGAGGAACAACACCGGAAGACACTTTGGAGACAGTCTCCAAAACCCTGGCAGTAAAGATGAATGAAATCTTATTTAAAGACTGGTCAACTTTAAAAGCTGTATGAGTATTTATTTATGCCTTTGATTATTAAGTCTCTTATATTCAAGATGTATTTTCATTTGATTTAGGAATTTTTTTAAGCTGAAAAACCTGCAAGAATCTCACATATACTGAAGTTCCTAGTAGCTCTAAAAAAAAATATGATTTTGCTGCTTAGTGTTGTGAAAAAAAAATACTTTCCCTATTTTGTTTGTTTTTGAAAAGTTTAGCTCTTCTCATATGAGACCAAAGTAATCCAGAAGTGCCTGTTTATATATTAATTTATTGAAACTTACATAAGTCCTATAAAAGAGAAGATGATAATACAGATGATGGATGACAAATGTCAGCATTAAAAAGTGAACTTAGTATCCCAATTAAAACTATTTGAAAATTCACTACTTCACATACATTATAAGAAAGCACTTGTAAGAAACAGGCTGAAGGACTGAAGAATTACCCTTCTGAAACCTTCGATGTTCACACAATTTTAATATCCCTCAGATAATCTGAAAAACACTGCCTGCAAAGTTCATTTCTCTTATACACAATTAAAGACATACAGTATAACTTTTATGCTTGCTTGTCCTCCAAGCAGAAAGCTTTAATAATTGCAGTAGATGTGCACATTACACTAAAACAATTGTTCCTGTTTAGCCAAAAGTAACGAAATCAAACATAGGCACCTTTTATATGTTGTCTATTTTTACTAACCACACCAAGGATGATGACAAAAACGTTTGTATTTTTAACCAATAAGCATGAGCACAAAGACACCAAGCAAAGAACTGAGTAACAACAGAACCACTGGGATTCTTGCAGGAAATCAGCCACACAAGCCTTATTAAAGCTCTTAAAAATATGTTGATATAAGTACTTTAAAAGACAATAAGGCATTGTATTTGCACCCAAATCATGAAACAATCCATTTTCTTTGCTGTACTTAGGAAATATAAGCAGAGGACCAGCACTATCTTCTCTGAATAAGTATTTTGAGTCACATAAATCCTATTTTCTGCAATAGTAAGAAAACAACAGGAGAAAGCAAGGTTTGCATCAATGGTTTGTGTTTTTTTTTTTTTTTTTTCCTTTAACTGTTTCTTATACTTCTTCAGAGTCAAATAACATCACGCCAGAGACTTTGGTTATCATGCTTTGGCACAAGCACCAGTCGCTGTTATTCATTTCACCAGATCAACCAAACCAAACAGCTCCAACACCCACCCCCCCAAATCCCTACATACCTGCCCATGTAAGCTTACACGGCTTCTGTCTTGCAGATGTTGATTAGAAACTGAAGAATGCCAGGGATGGATCTGACTCTGAGATGGTGCCCGAACAAGATCAGATGACTGTGTCACTTGCTGTGGGGTTATATGTTCTAGGTCATGCTCTAAAACATGGCTTGTGCTATCCTGAACAAATGCAGAATCATCAAACTGTGGCAGAAGGTCTTCCTGAAGGAGGTCATCTGGGTCAAGTCCAGTAAATGGTTCATTATGAGTCTCAACTTGATGAAGTAAGTTGTCATCTAAAGATGTAAACCCGTTGCTTTCAATAGGGTCAGTGAAATGGCTTATCTGAGAAGCAGAACCAGCAGAAGCTGGAAAATTAACATTCACAGGAGAGAGTTTTGAACTACTAAAGTTGCCCTGAGGATGTGCAGAATGTAACATTTGAAAACTATTTGAATTCAAAGGTGTATTAGGATTCAACATGTGCTCAGTTGTTTCTGGCTTGGTCCCTGTTTGAGATGTAAAGGCATCACTTCCAGTGAAGTCAGAGATAGAGTGTGTCTGCTGGTTAGTAGAAAGAGCTGCTGTAGACTGAAGAAGGCTAGTAGGAGAAATGTGGTTATTAGAGTAAGAATAAGGAGATGAAAATTGTTGGCTATTATTGACAGAACACGGAGTAATAGTTGGAGACTGTCCATCAAAATTTCCTTCTTGATTCCCACAAAAATGTATTGAAGCACTTGCAGCTTGAGAAAACTGTTGAACAGACAGAGGCTGCTGTGAAGTTGATGGGTTAGAAACTGAAGGTGGGTGGTTAACACTGACTCTGAGAGCAGTAGATACGTTCACTTCCATGAAGTCTTTTGGCTGACTCAGAGCATCTTGCCCCGTGTTGTTTCTGCTCTGCTGCGACCGTAGTGAGGCACACTGATGCTGCGGTTCATTAGCCTGGAATAAGGCAAAGTCATGGTGTGCTACAAAGCTTTTGTTTTGCTGCATAGACTGAGAATGTCCTTGGTGGAAGGGGGACCCATTTTGATTCGAAACAGTTGTGGCAGCTTGATGACCCCACATAGGACTACCATCAGCCACATCTGGAAACATCCCATTAGACTGGTTTTGTGGATGAACTGGTGAACAATTGAATTGAGAGTGTGGTGATAACACGTTGTCAGCTGAGCTATTGAAAGACTGATTTACTGAGTGAAGTTTCAGTGAATCAAACTGATTCAGCTGATCGAACTCACTCATCTTTTGTTGATTTTGAGCATCTTGCACATGGTTTAATGAGTCTATGTGCAAAGGTTCAAATTCTGCACCCAAATTCAATTCATCAACAAGTGAAACAGGTCCAGGTTGAACAAAGGCATCATCTGACAAACCTTCTAAGGTCTCACTAAAAAGATTGGCATCATCAAAAAAATCCATCATAGGATCAGTCATCTTGATAGGTCTGTACTGCTTTTTCTCTCAACTCCAAATGGAGTCAGTTTTGGCTCTCTGCAGTGAAGAGAAACAAATGACATCCAGCGGTCACCACCTGATCCAAGGCATGCCAACATCCATTAGTGCTTCTACTGAAACATTCGTCCTGAAGTGTTAAAGCATCCTACAGGTGAGAGAAAAAAAAAAAAAAAATTACTTTCATGACTCTTTGTTGCTCCTTCCCTCCTCAACACTTCTATGGATTTTTGATATTTTGTTCATAAGCTTACAATTTAGTTAAACCACAAATCAATTAAGTTATTTTTGCTTATATTCAATGCCTTGTGCAGTGTTTAATTACGTGAGGCACGGAAGTTATAAAGTAATATTTGATGGTTTAAATTTGATGGTTTTATTTTTAAATTGTTGGCTCTACTACCTAAGCACAGAGATTCTCATTTGTCATTCTGATTAAAGCTACCAAATTGTAATAGAACCGTGGTTTTAGTGGTCCAGAATGACAGCTTGTTTGTAGAAAGACATCATACAATACACAAAATATGCACAATAATTGTGTATGTTTAAAGAAGAAACTTGAGAGGTTATAAACTACATTGAAAAACAAAGCTACCGTAACTTCAGTAGGAAAAGCTGAGATACTGTTTCTTCTAAGTCACATTGAGTAAGATTCTGAAAAACTCTATTTTATCTCACTTAAAGACACAATACAGCTCTTACTTAAAGGGAAGACAGAAGGATGAGTATAGTCCAAGACAAACAAAGGAGAAGGCTACCTTTGGCTCGGCAGTTTACACACTTAAGTTTTAAAACACAAGTTCTCTTTTTTATTTATTCAGAGTATCACTGAGTGGTGATCAATTAATAATTTTGCAATGACAGATTTTAGGCAAGATGTTGGAAAAAGATGTTTAACTTTAGCCTAAAACATTCCACATTTGTAATGTAATCAAACAGAACGGGAAATAAATGAGAACATGGCTCTGTGATAATTCACCTCCCTAGATAACTAATAAACCTCAAGAAGAGGCTTTAAATGATCATCTTAATGGAATAATCGCTCCTTTGTCTGGTCAGTACAGGTCTAATTACTGTAAAGAACACAGGAAAAAAACATCCACAGTTTTTAATGCCTGACCCTACTACTGAAGCTCACCTTAATGCTCTCCTCCTCCATCTAAACTGCAATTCCTTATTAATGAATTCTCATAAGAATAAAGTAAGTATAGATTCCTTCCAGAAATGCACACCCTGGAAATCTGAAATATTCTGAGGGACAAGGTTCATGTTGAACCTATTAGGTACAAAGTAGTCTTTGACAAGCTGAGGAAAGCTTGTTGTGCTTGTACTCCTAGTCCAATGAAATCTTTGTGACCACAGTCAAAATAAAGCCTATCCTAAATTAATAAACCTTGAGATAAGTAAAACTTCTGGTCTACACAGAAAAAGAACACATGGATCCTGTGTCACACTGTAAGTTTAATAATGCAAAGGCAGCCAGTGTTTTCTAGTACCAATTCCAAAATAACCTCATGGAAGACATGCTCCTATTGGAGTTGCACTTAAATTGGAGTGGGGAGACTAGTTTGAATCCCTACTCAAAAATGCAAACTACTGTAGAAGCAGCAGAAGGGGGCAGAGCTTTAAAAAAAAAAAAAAAAAGACAAAAAAGAGCTTTTACTTACAGAGGGAAATCTGGTCAAAACTTTTACACCATAAGCTATCACTGTTATTTTATTCCATTTTACAGCTTTCTAAAGTTCAGTTTCTCTTAGTAAATACAACTTGACATCTTTGTGCCTTACACCAAGGATTTGTGATTAACTTCTTTTAAATGAACTAAATTACTTCTAATACTTTGTATGTCCAAATTCTCTACCATTATTGTACACTGATTCAATACTAATCTTTACCCAGCCTAAAGTTAGCAGGGTTCTCCTACAACATCAATGTCTTAAGAACTGCTTGGGTGAATTCTACACAAGAAAACTGACCAGACAACAGAGGGATGACATGATGAAGCAAACAGGAGACTGCAGTAGTTACACTTGAATTTAAGAAGTTACTGCCCCCTATCAGCTAGAATTGTTTCAACAATATTAACCAACTACAGGACATCTCAGTAATTTAGAATTTTATGCATTGTCTTCTTTTAAAATATAATGGAAGGCAGAAGCATTCAGCAATGTTTCTTACTAATATTTAGTTTCTCCCTTTTGTATTTTAAACTCTCATCTTTGTACCATCAAGCTGATTTTATGTAAAGAACTAAGAAACAGGAGCTACTACTACAGAATCACTGCTATCTAACAGTTATACAACAAATCATACATTAGACTCACCATTCTGAAAAAAGTGACTTTTACATGAAAATAACAAGAAATTTTCTAAAATTAATTACCAGGAAACATCAACAGTATCCCGCAAATTAAGCTGAAATACATCTCAAGGTTTGCCATCTTAAGATATGCTAAACCATCTAGAATTTAAACAGCAATTTTTATCAGATTGCCCATTGTATCACTTTATGTCTCACACAGAACACAGCATTTTCTCCAAGTAGTATTAAATTATTCTGCAAACATACTTGAATCAGAACAGAAATCTCTACTAGCTCTTGGATTTTTTTTTTGGTCCAGTTCACTGTTCATTAGACTGAACACCTATCCTTTCTTTAATCTGCTAGTTCTTAATATTTAGAGACCTATTTTATATTAAGGATTTAAAACAAAGTATTAAAACAAGAAAAAATGGTATTAAAATAGATCTTACACATCCAAGCGAATGACAAAATACTAATTTCTGCCTAACTCATGCTTTTTGTTTAAAAACAAAGAAAGCTGTATTCTGTATGGTCTAAAACTATCTTGTCAATTACAAACAGATGCTACATCTATGCACTATTGTTCCTCTTCATCTACAATAGCAGCTCCCAGGTACTGCTACTGTAGCTTTAGCTTTTTTAAACTTTAAGAACTTTTCCACCTTTTTCTTACTATGTTCAAAGCCACTTAGAATTTAAACTGCCTACACTCAGCCCAGTGTGATTTCTTTCCTTAAGTGTATGTGCAATAAGAATGAATGGGTACCAGAGCTAGGTTAGGATCTGTTAAAAAAAAATGATACTCAAAAAACTTACCACTTCTGCACAACATGAGAAAAATTATAGACATTCCCCCCAATATTAAAGGACAATTACACTATCATTATTTGTCAGATTTAACTATAACTAAAGTTTTGGCCGAGTTCAGAAATCTGCAGTAAATTAAACAATACTGAAGTTACTTCCAACTGATATGCCAATATAAATGATATCCTCTAACAGATTTCAAGATCAATGTACGTGTTAAATTTAGAATGCAGAGAAGGACAGCACAATTTCCTCGAAATCCCAGAAATACAGAAGATTTAAAAAGGACATTTAGAGATTTAGTAGAGATAAACTCTTTCTATTCCCTAATTGAAAGGCTTAAGTAAGTCTCTGTACATGAGTGCCATGGCAGGGAGTTGGAACCAGATGATCTTTAAGGTCCCTTCCAACCCGAAACATTCTTTGACTCTATGATATGGACTGAAAAGATGCATTTTCTCCTATTGGTATCACTAAAATTAGGAGAAAAATTGTTTGGGTAGATTGTTTCATTAAATAAAAAATACACATCCAATTATATGTATAGACATGCATTATTTTACTTAAAAATTGCTTTTCGTTGGTCTGTATTTATAATTATTTTTGAGTAACAAGCCATCCCCTTAGAAGAACTAGACTCTCAACAGACCAGTGTCATTCAGAAATCTGTTCTGTTATGCTAAATAGTCAAAAGATAACTCAAGTAGCTTGGACTTGGATTCGAAAATTAGGAATAGAAATATTTTAAACCGATGGTCTTAAATGAAATCCACAGGCCCTGGTCCCAATCCACGGCTACAGTTCCACTCTGAGCTAGCACATCACACTGGAGCAAACTGGCTTGTGTGTACTTGTCACAGCCAGAGCAGTCTCTTCTCAGAACTACGCTGGTTTTGCTTACACTAAACACCTCCTGTAACTAGTTCCCCCCATTACACCTCAGACATGCACAACCGCTTTCCTACGACCTCTCCTCTTTTCTCACAGAGAACCTCTGGGAGATAAATACTGCAGTTTTATAGAGAAAAAAAAAATAGTAACTATCAATAGTTACAGTCATTTATAAAGCCAACCACCATGATAAATGACATTTCACTTGGAAACAAATCCTTCTCCCAGTGCAACTGAAGATAACTTTGTACTATTCTGAAAGCTGTTTGCCGTCACTTTGAATGGGATGGCTTTTTTACTGAGCAGAGCTCTGCTTAAGCTGAACAGAGCAAAACCACACCAAAGAGAAATCACAGACCCTCTGGACATAGCAACATGATATCAGAAAGGTCCAGAGCATATGTTTGTGCCACTTCACTATATACTTTTTGAAGACACATTTTAACATGAATTTTTAACTCAAGGTAAATTTACAAAGTCTTAAAATGTTATTTCAACAAGTAGTGCTTCACCTGTGAAGACAACACAGTACAAAAAATTCTATCATGTATGAAGTAATCTTAGCTGTTTTATTTAGAGACTTACAAAAATTAAAAATACTAGTAGCATTTAAAAAAACCTCATTTTTTCCAGTGAGATTTTTGTGGTTGTTTTGTTTCTGCTGTTTTGAAGTGGTGGTGTGTAATACCACAAAGTTTCTTCAGATGAAATATGGCTTATAGTATTGGAAAAAAAAGGGGGTTTTGTTTTGTTTTTTTCTTTAATTCCACAAAATTCAGATCCTTTCCTTTTGTTTCTTCTCAGAAGTCCAAAATCAAACGATGCATGGTGAGATGCACGGTGAGATGCACAATTAAAGCCTGTACAACTGTTGTATATATCAGAAAAGGAATCTCAAATCACAGATAATTTTCTAAATTATGTACCTATACACCCCCATGCTGTTGCTCTATTTGTAATACTAAATCACTAACTCTTAGAGCAGTGATACTTAAGATACATAAATTCCCAAGTTCATTCAAAATTCAGAGCTAGCACAGGCACCTAGAGAACCTTGACTATGGAAGTACCTGATTAACCTAAAAGACAAAGCATAAGTTACTTAAATCTTCTGAATTAAAAACATATCACAAGATATTTACGAAAAGGGCCCAAGTCAATATAAAATTATCCTTACCCATGAATATAGAACACATCTCTTTAATGAAGAATTAAGAAGCTCAGAGATGTGCCTTAAATCCAGATGGATACCTCATCACTAGAGACCTGAAAATGAAACACAGCAAACAAGTCACACAACCAACTTCAGGATTATACATTCAGATACAATAACTTAAACTCAAAAAATTAATAGATACCATAAAAAGCAAGACCAGGACTAACACCCCAATCACTAGTAACCATGATTTTCCAAATGTCTGATGAACAGGCCAAGTGCTTATTTTGTAGGACCACTGCAGCACAACCCTACAAATCTCTAAGGTTGAAGGGCAGAGTGTGACCCACAACATTAGAAGTTTTAAGGCAACTTTAAGACACAATATAAGGACAGAAGAAAACAAAAAAGGTTTTGAGGTTCAGTTTTAAACCTGTCAATGCAAAAATCCCTGTATATATTCCTTTCAACAGCAGCGTGCTATTACATACTGACAGATGTACTTCCCAATAGGGACTGACACTGCCTTTCTAGGTGAGCATACTTGCATGACAGTTTTCTCCTATACTTGCCTTGACAGCATGTAGAGGAGTTCACCTTCAAGAGGTTCTCTTTTAATCTGAAAGAGGCTTCAAAACATTACACAATTTAAGGTAAAATGTGCATGGGTCAAAGAAAAGGCTTCTAGGGCCTGTGTATAAAAGCCTTAGAGCAAACAAAACAACATTCAATTTTATGATAATATGATTAAAAGATGTACAAAAAGTTAGTATATGAACTTGCATTCTATACCAGCATGTTTTTCCTTTAACAGTGTTACCTTTCAAAAACATTGTTCTCTCCAAGGCTCAGAGCAGCCTCCAGTTCCAATAAACACAGATTTCTCTCTCCCTACATACAGCTCCTTAGTGACAAATGCTTAAACTCCCCAGCAAGACTATCAGTTCAGTTCAACCTTTAATCTTTATTAGAAGTTAAGCTAGTATGTATCACTGCATTAAGCAGCAGAATTTAACGCAAAGATTATTTCTCCCCACATTGTTGAGACAATGTTGAAACATGCATCTAAGATATAAATTGGTTATAACAGCTATGAAAAGCCTGCAAATTTCCAGCTGGGAAAAAAAAAAACAACAAACCTGTTCTGTACTGATTTGGTACATAAATGATTACATTTATCCTCCCTTTATTATTCAGTAACTTCAAGACTTATTCCAAGGTTGCTAAAATAAAATGTCACTGCTCTGCATTAACAGGGATACTTAAAAAACATGAATTTTTTTCTAATATTCCTAAACAATGAGCATAAACCCAAATACATGCTTCAGTCAAAGTTGCTAAAATACTTTCATCTTTGCCGTCTATGTGAAGTGATATGACTCTCATATTAGAACAGCCAGGAAACTTCCTGTAGTTCTTTTTCTGCACTGGAACTCCCATCATGCAAATGCAGAAGTTCTCTTCACATCCAGAAGTTACAATCAAGTTTGAAAATATTGAACTGTCAGGTTTTATACAGCATTTCTATATATATTTTTATTCCTAAACTTTTTTTTTTAGTTCTTTGTTGACTAAACAAAGTTACAGCATAAATGATTTTCAACATATAAATTAACTGAATAGAAGCATTCAACATTTGTTTTAAT
The DNA here is from genome assembly GCF_000691845.1 of Merops nubicus. Taxonomy (NCBI): domain Eukaryota; kingdom Metazoa; phylum Chordata; class Aves; order Coraciiformes; family Meropidae; genus Merops; species Merops nubicus. Next base: position 7,318 of record NW_008619374.1, on the reverse strand, counting down.
TAAAAAAGGGAAAACTGAAAATTTGCAAACAAGTAATTTATCCTAGCTGTAAAAGTTCAACAGAAAAAAAAAAAAAATATAAAATTAAAAAAAAAAAAAAAACAACAAACAACACAAAAAACCACCAACAAAACCCAAAAAACACCACAAAGCTATTTCATCTGTACCTACCACATAGTACAAACACTGCCTTAAGTTCTTGGCAAGTCAAAAGGATCCTTCCTCAACTGGATTCTTCATGAATCCTCAAAATAGAGAGAAAAAAGAGCTTTCTTACTGTTTAGGACAGTATCCACTTCCTTGAACAACTTCCAATATGGAGACAACTGTGGAGTACTTAAAAGTTCAAAAAACCCTATGTTGGAAAGAAGAAAAAAAACCCAGATGTAATTAAATATACATTCACCAGAACTACAATACATTATTCTAAATGTAAAATACAGGAAATACTTCAGACAGCAGAAGGATCACCGATGGATATATTACACATCAGAGAAATCCACACAAAAGGAACTTAAAGCTTTCTTAGGAAGCAAAAACTGGGATCTACCTCCACAGACTCTCAAATAACTTATATTACCTGTGAACTTTCAATTACATAGATAGATATAAATATATATGTGTGTATATATTAAATGTGATATGGTAAAAAAAAAAAAAGTTCTGTAAAGTCTCCATCCACTCCAACTAATGTAGTTTCTTCATGAAATACTGAAAAATGTACACATTTCCCTAAGTCCACACAGATTTCCATATGTTCTTGATAGAATCCTAAGCATTACTATTACTAATAAAAATTTTTCAACAATAGTAATCTTTCTCATTCTGGACACTAAAATGCAGACTTCTATACATATTGGTGTAATAGGAAGTAAATTGTTAATTTCAATTTGTTGAGAGCAATCACTTCAGCCAATTTCTGTTTTTCAAAACATCATGTAAATCCCATAACACAATTTAGTTTTGTAAAAAGTTCTTGTGTGCTTCTATGTCTGCAGTCCCAGCAAATACAGAAAATTTAACAGCAGAAGTTCAAGAAGTTATTATTGTCAACTACCACCTTCAGCTCTCTGTCAACGGTTACTGCCCTCAAAGCAGAGCCAAACACGGACATGTGCTGTGTGCTTCAGCATGCACTCTCACAATTTTGTTTATTTTAGTTCACCAAAAGTTTGGAGAATCTTCTTGAAAAGAACAAAGTTTTCTCCCCAGTCAGTCTATTTTAGTGAAAATAACTGGTTAGAAGTCCAGGGGTCTGGCCACAAGACTACTGAAGGAAGCTATGCAAGTAACTAGTTTTGCTCTTTAAACATGACTATAATTTTGCTTCTCCAAAGGGTACCTGTGAAAACTTTAATAAGTTTCAGAACTTCACTAAGTTCCTGCTTACTTTTCTACTACAGGTAACAAAACTTCCCAAAGTGCTTTCCTTCATGTTTGAATACTGCTAAACTCAACTTTTTTCTTTGAGAGATCTGCCCACAAATCTTAGTATATCTGTATGGAATACAAATACCTCTTTTTACCCTCTTCAGTTGTCAAAAGAGTTAGAATAACATAATCAGTGTAATGTGTTTCTAGTCTACAGTTTAATTCTGGTCACTAGAAAGCCAGTTACACAAGCTTCCTTGTAAGTGTAAAAAGAAAATCCTCTTGGTGCTGTTCAGATTTCTGACATAAGCATTATACGGTTTCTATCGTTTTGACACAAATTACAGCATCGCACCGTAAATTAAGTTTACAAAACATCTTTCTGAATTCCTGTATCTTTCCTGCAGACCTACATTGACACTTTAAGACGTAAAGAAACATTTGCATTGAAAAACAGAAAAAAACCTTCTCACTTTCACATGTGGCCTAAACCAAAATCTTGTTATAAAACATCAGAGATAGACTTCCGAGGCCTCTTTCAATTCACCATCTGATAATACACTAACTTCCAATAATTCTCATGTTCTAGCCTGATAAGCATCTTTGTGAAACACTGCAAGTTGATAATCTGGAAGTACCAACTAGAACAATCCAAAGAATCACATCTTGTTTTACAGATGCCTTCAAATCATCTGTAAAACATGATGATTTTAAACACTGTCAGTACAGACCTACAGTTATGAAGACTTGTCATTGACAGAAATCTTCTCTGTGAAAAAAGAAGTGCAATTTCAAGTCTTGACACAACCAGATAGGACACTGTGACAGTAGTCTACTAAGCAGAACAGTCTCAGACTTCCCACTCCATACTATGTTAGCTGGCATAAGGAGCTTGATCTATAACAGAGGTCTGTACCTTTCAGAGAGGCTGCATACAACCTCTCTCTTTTTTTTTTTAACTATTTATAAGATTTCATATGAATGTTTCCCAAAAATGTTCCTCCAAAGTACATTCTAAGCAAGACACTCAGAGTTTGTATTGGTTCAATATATTCTTCCTAAATTATAAAATGTATTAAAACTGATAACTCAAACAACATTTTTCATGTTATTTCATGGCTTCCAGCACCTTCAGGACAAGTTCCTGAATTCACCTGCGATAAGACAGACTCTAGATGACTTCTACTCTAACATCAATACTCTGCCACAAGGATCTGACAAGGTGGACTTTGAAAAAAAACAAAACAAAACAAACAAACAGATTAAATGGGACAACACTCGTCTGTTCCTCAAGGGTACCTACAAAACAGTTCTTAAAAACTTACCTAAAACACACGTAAACAGCAACATCATATTAGATGGAATCAGGCCCACTGTCTTACCTAACACTGTTCATGTTTGTTGAAGACACTAACTACAATGGCTTTACTACAGGGTAACTGAAACCAAAAATGTATCATATTTAATTCTCAGATCTCTTCTACCACAGGGAATATCAGGCAGGCAGATTCATGCCATTATACAGATGCAATCTTTCTGAAGCTTAAAACTTTCTTCATCAGGGTGCTAAGTATCAAGTGTAATAAAATAATTTACTCCTAAGAATTCATTTACAGAATACATTTTGGAGGAATTCCAGAATTTTAGTGACCAACTTAAAAGAGCAAACCAACTTTTTAATACTGTTCACATAACACAAGGAGAAGCACCTAAGAACGCACTGCAGAAGAAAATCATTTGGTCACCAGAGTTACTACATTTTCTGAGTCAGAGAGAGAACCAAGTCATAATTGCTATTTGTCTTCAGAAGAAGGATGGGAACATTTTTCCATCTTCTGGCAAATTTTAACTGTGGATTTAAAATTTTAACAAAACCACATCTCTTAAAAAAAAAGTTGTATGTACACTGGTGGCCTAAAGACATGAATATTTGCTATCTCTTCAGTAGTCTGTATGAAACTGAAGATCTCAACACATTTGCTCACAGATGTCATATCCTACCAGCATATTTCTGCTGAATCCTCAATTGAAGAAAAAAAAAAAAATGCTTCCTCCCTTGTAACTTGTTTCTTGCAGCACAGTAAGTGAGCATAATGTAAGGGCAGCACTGAAAGGGGAACTAGGCTCCAAGGTGCTGCCAAAAGTCGTTCTTTACTTGATCACTAAAGCTCCTTCTAAGGGGTAGCTATGTATCCATTTGTATACTACTATATATATACGTTTTGAAAGTACCACTAAGATCCTGATGTTTCTCAAGTCAAGCTATAGCTTCACTAACCATACGGTTCAAGAGACTTTAAGTTGGTCTTTTGCAAGTTTTCAATCCTGCACCTACTAAAAAATACAGTCACTGTAAACCATGTTATACTTTTTTCACGTGATACTTCAGGAAAAAAAAAATACCAGTTAAAAGAAGATCTCTCCTCCCTGCATTATTTTAAGTAAGAAAGTCACACAGTGAGGCTGTTTAACATATAGCCAGGTAAAGTAGGAGAATCCTGCTATTCCTTCAGCCAAAGCGGAGGCTGCAAACTCCTTCCAGTGTTTTGTTTTGGTGAAGAGGAAAGAGAATACTTTTTAATATCCTAAACTTCCAATAATGGTAACTATCTATTCCTCAATGTTTGACTAAATGAACAGATGGTTTCTCCTTCACCCATTTATGTGTGCACAGATACCTGGCATTCCTCAAGCACCATTCCTAACTAGAGGAAGAGCATTAGAAAACTGAATGAGAGTATGGTGCGCAAGACCAAATAAGCAAGAGACGTCCAAATGTTCATTAAGCTCACAGCTCCGTTGTTTCATAAAACTGAGACCATTAAGACAAATATAAACAGGTCAGTGGAAGAATATAAAGTATCCAGAAAACTAGTTTGGTTAGAAAAGAAACTGAGTGCTCAGAGTCACCAGATTTCAGTTAAAGGCAGAAAAATATTTCAGCTGAATGGTTTGTGAATGTAAGTACCAAACATTACTGAGAATTTAGTTCATATATAGTGGTGGAAAGATGCAGCACACTGCTATCCCATGATGAATAGGAGCATGCCATATGATTCCATCAGATCCAGCTTATCATCCTAAATTGCACAAGTGTCAAAGACATAAAAATCCACTGTTTGGACACTTATTGCTACAAGACAGACATAAAATAAAAAAAATGCACTGTAAGGGATCCAGATGCACAAATAAATGATTGTCCAGCTTACGTGGACTTCTTGAAGTGTTGGAAGGATACATATACTCTAATTAGGGAAAATTTGTATTGAAAATTTGTAACATGCAAAAGAAAAAAAAAACCAGTAAATCTTACTACTAAACCTATAAAGCAAGTAAGAACAAAAGTGCAGCTATTTACTTTATGGGTTGCACAAACCCATATTCTAAACACCAAGTGTTAAGGCAGCATGTCAATCTTTTTCTCTTCATCTGCCTTCATCGCTAACTTGTCTCTGTCATAAAAGAAAACAAATGAACAATGCCTGTTTTAGGGCCAGTAGTAGTGATCTAAGATCTCTTAGTAGTGGTTCATGTCATAGATTTTCTAGATAACATCACTAAAAATACTTCTTAAAAAACACACTGTGCTTTCACTAACATTTCTCCATGACTGAATTCTTGGACTAATTTTCAGGAGCATTTAGCAGCAGCAACAGCTCATGTGAAATGAGTAGGTGCTGAGATTCCTCAACATTTTTGAGGAAAAAAACAAGACTTAAAATTCCTTTTTTTTTTTTTTTACAGTAAAATGACAGGTTTACTCACGAGTGAAATAACTTAATACATCATCATTATGAAGAGCAGCATAAATTCTTACAAATAGAACTCTGTTTAATACAAACAAGTAAGTTAGCACACAGTAAACCAGCACAGATGCGTTGTAGCTATTTATGTGCCCCCCCCTTATCATCTTAGAAATTCCAAGTAAATTCATGTAGCTCGCCCACCAATGGGGAGAAAAAAAGAAAAAAAACAGAAAGCTACCTCACATGTACTTTAATGCTAGACAGTTTCCAACGGACAGCAGCAACAGAGCTGTTGACATCTGAATTTCACATCCTACCTTACTTTCCACTAACTTCCCTGTGCACCCTTGACTTATACACAGGGCCTAGCACACAGACCTGAAGGTTAACTTTCAAGAACATGTGTATTAATTTTTGCTCTCTGGTTTACAAAACCTGGGCACTGAAGTCCATGGTGCTCTGGAAGCCTCATCTACCAGATGCAGGAACAACGAAACAGTTATTTGTTGGGGTTGTGAGAGACTGGGAATATGCAGAAACCCTGTGAGTAGGTAAAGCCAAAATATAGTAATTAGTACTCTTTAACACTTAAAGTATAAAATAGGAAAAAATATTAATTGTAAAATATTTACCTTGTGAAATAACCTAGCAAAAAGTTGGTATAGGCATGAATAAATTAAAACTCAGAGCCAGGCCAAAAACACAAATTTTGCTCAAAGATGACTGAATGTTTATATTCTGCCCTAAATTCATACAAAAGATTATACAGAAAATAATTATTTTACCTCACACTTGCCAAATGGGAGCTTGATCGTATCCAAAAACACAGGTTTAAAAACAGATGCTGAGAGCTTTTAGGACTGATGGGTCTAGTTTTCCTGAAAAAGGACAATTACTTTGTACAGCTACTTCTTACAAAGACTCAAAAAAGAGAATGAGAAATCTTATCCCTTTACAGTCTGTTATTTTGTCCCCCATAAGCATGCCTTATAACACTAGAAGGTTCAGATCTCTTCTACCTAAAGAAGACTGACCCATATTTCCTCGTACTGATAAACAGCTTTCATGAACCAAAGAAAGATTTTACTTGCTAAAGATTCAAAGCACTTGCAACACAACGACAGTGAGGAGTGCTATCTATTTCTTATGAACTGGAAGTGCATGCATCAACCTCTCTGGCAAAGCATACAACTCAATGAGAGAGTTGTGAACTATCTTCACCTGGTTCTCAAGCTTGTTTTCAAAAAATTCTGTGTGAAGAGGAAGTGGAGAGATTTTTACATTTCATTGCTTTAACCCTCAGTAGGAAATAACATAATAGCTCCACTGGAAGGAAGATGCATGCCACCTACCCACCCAGTGCTATATGCATACAGTACTGAGCTAGCCTCAAAATCCTGTCCTTGTCATCCCCAGAGAAAGTCAGCTTGCCATCCCTACACAGAAAATGTCAGTCCATAAATTCTGACCTCGCACTTGCACAGCGAAATCCCTTTTAAACTTCCAGCCATGCAGCTGGTTACCTGCGGACGTGCACCACCAGCTCTCCTCACCCCAGAAACCTTCCAGCCCACAAGGCCAGCAGACTGCATGTCCACCTCCACCTCTCCCAGACACACCTCACCCTGTGTCTATATTCCATTCCCCAGCTCCCACGTTTTCTGCTGTCATGGATCCAGGCCAGTGGGCTGCCAACCTCAGCTCCTCTTTTTACTACTGCTTTGCTCGCTCTGGGAAATTATTTTAATTCCTCCCTCTGCACACCTCTATTACCTTAGGCAGTAACAAACGAGGTCTAACATTGCCACTTTTCTGCCTGGGAAGATGCCTTCCGTGCCACGCAGCCCCCTTCCTAAACGACGCAAGGTGGCTGGAGATGTTCTCGCCCTACCTTCCTCCACCCAGCCTTATCCTCCCACCGCCACCTTCTCACTGGCGGAGCGAGGGACATCCAGCCTCATCCTCTGGCTTCCCTGAGGAGGAAACCAGCCCTCCCCCCCTCTTCGTCCTGCCATCTTCTCACCTGGAAGAGGCCAAGGGCAGGACATGCAGTCTCTCTCATCCCGCTACCTAGGAAAGGCCCAATTCCTTCCCTCCAAACTTTGCCCACACCCGCAGGCCCCACGCCACCTCCTCAGCCCAACCGCGGGGCCGCGAGGGTGAGGGCGGCGGGGTCCGCATCCCTGCGAGCCCCCGGCCGG